>NW_027207226.1:1505786-1806944 GCF_963455315.2 Globicephala melas
CGTTCTCGTCCCCTGTTTCTCGGGTGCAACATTCCAGACGATTTACTAACACTCTCCCGACTTGGAGAGTCAGTGCCTTTAACCTCCTGTTTGGCCCAGTTTGCAATTTCTGCGGAAGATGAACAGGAATAGGGAGAACCAATGAGAGACTAGCTGGAGGTGTCTGGACGGGCAAATTTAACTCTCATTTCCCACCAGGAAGAGGAATTAACCAAAGGCTCAGCGTGCCGTGCCGGAACCAGATTAGGGCCTGAAGCAATCCTGCGGTGTTGCGGCCAGCTCGCATGAAAGCAAGTTGAAGAAAGGAGCTCAGGGTCACTGTAATTCACAAACCTGCAGAGTTATAAATGACAGCTATCGTCCAAAAATATACTGAAGTAAGGCTGCCAAGAGGACTTGAAAGCGGGGCAGAATTGCAGGAAACCGATTTCAGGAGGTAGACTGGAATTGCATTGAAAGCATAGGAAAAGAGGCAGAACGTCCACAATGATGCACTTGGCCAAAAAGGGCGTATGCGTTTTTTCCTGAATATATTCAGGAAAAAACGCATACGCCCTTTTTGGCCAACCAAGCAAGCTTGCAAAGGAAATCTGCACTACAATGAAGTCTCACTTCCCCCCGGTCAAAAGGGCCATCTGAAAAAAGTGTAAAATCCAGAAAGGCAGGACAGGCCATGGAGAACTGGGAGCCTTGTTATGCTGATGGGCGGGATGTAAATTGCCAACATCCACTCGGGAGAAGTGTATGGTGTTTCCTGACACATCTAAAAAACAAAGCAACAGAGCCTAGGGCACTTCCACTTATGGTCCTATAGCTTAGGGAAATGAAAATCAAAAAGACACAGCCACCCCAAAGTTTGGGACGGCTCTGTTTACAAGAACCTCGTTTACAGTACAAGTTCAATATCGCAGAAAGTGAAAAATGGATGAAGAAGTTGTGGTACTTACGTACAATGCAATATCACTCAGCAATGACATCTATGTCATCAGGCCCGTAGCAGCATAATGAGTGGATTCAGCTATGATGATTCTAACTGAAAGAAGTCACACAGAAAAAGAAACATCATAAGATATCACTAATACACGCAATGTAAACATGGCTACACAGGAACTGGATTACAAAATAGAACAGGGTCTCAAATTTAGAAAACCAACTTATGCTTGCTTAAGGGGAAAGGTGAGTTGGGGTGCTGCATAAAACCAGAGATTGAAATGAGCACAGATAAAGTTCCTTAAGCCAAATATGGAATAGACAAGAGCTACTCCTTGCTCAATGAAATGGACTTAACACCCCATATTAAACGCCTAAGAATGTACCTGACTAGTTTCTTAAAACCTATGGATTGCTATGTCTCCGAAAGGGAATCAAGCGTGTGTAGAGGGGAATAAACGCAGCAGTGATAGGATTGGAGAGGTTCGGTGAGCAAATGAAGACCCTTTGAAGTCATATTGCATGGTACCCATTCCACGGGTCTCAACTCTCCAGGTTTAAGGGATTCTTCCTTCAGCTAAAACATGCATGTGGAACCCAGAGTATGATCAACCGTGTGATCGGGAGACGTGTTCAAATATGTCTCCGTTCTCGTCCCCTGGTACTCGGGTGCAACATTCCAGATGCTTTACTAACACTCTCCCGACTTGGAGAGTCAGTGCCTTTAACCTCCTGTTTGGCCCAGTGTGCAATTTCTGCGGAAGATGAACAGGAATAGGGAGAACCAATGAGAGACTAGCTGGAGGTGTCTGGACGGGCAAATTTAACTCTCATTTCCCACCAGGAAGAGGAATTAACCAAAGGCTCAGCGTGCCGTGCGGGAACCAGATTAGGGCCTGAAGCAATCCTGCGGTGTTGCGGCCAGTTCACAAAAAAGCGAGTTGAAGAAAGGAGCTCAGGGGCACTGTAATTCACAAACCTGCAGAGTTATAAATGACAGCTATCGTCCAAAAATATACTGAAGTAAGGCTGCAAAGAGGACTTGAAAGCGGGGCAGAATTGCAGGAAACCGATTTCAGGAGGTATACTGGAATTGCATTTAAAGCATAGGAAAAGAGGCAGAACGTCCACAATGATGCACTTGGCCAAAAAGGGCGTATGCGTTTTTTCCTATTCAGGAAAAAACGCATACGCCCTTTTTGGCCAACCAAGCAAGCTTGCAAAGGAAATCTGCACTACAATGAAGTCTCACTTCCCCCCGGTCAAAAGGGCCATCTGAAAAAAGTGTAAAATCCAGAAAGGCAGGACAGGCCATGGAGAACTGGGAGCCTTGTTATGCTGATGGGCGGGATGTAAATTGCCAACAGTCACTAGGCAGAAGTGTATGGTGTTTCCTGAAACATCTAAAAAACAAAGCAACAGAGCCTAGGGCACTTCCACTTATGGTCCTATAGCTTAAGGAAATTAAAATCAAAAAGACACAGCCACCCCAAAGTTTGGGACGGCTCTGTGTACAAGAACCTCGTTTATGGTACAAGTTCAATATCGCAGAAAGTGAAAAATGGATGAAGAAGTTTGGTACTTACGTACAATGCAATATCACTCAGCAATGACATCTATGTCATCAGGCCCGTAGCAGCATAATGAGTGCATTCAGGTATGATGATTCTAACTGAAATAAGTCACACAGAAAAAGAAACATCATAAGATATCACTAATACACGGAATGTAAACTTGGCTACACAGGAACTGGATTACAAAACAGAACAGGGTCTCAAATTTAGAAAACCAACTTATGCTTGCTTAAGGGGAAAGGTGAGTTGGGGTGCTGCATAAAACCAGAGATTGAAATGAGCACAGAGTAAGTTCCTTAAGCCAAATATGGAATAGACAAGAGCTACTCCTTGCTCAACGAAATGGACTCAACACCCCATATTAAACGCCTAAGAATGTACCTGACTAGTAAGTATCTTAAAACCTATGGATTGCTATGTCTCCGAAAGAGAATCAAGCGTGTGTACAGGGGCATAAACGCAGCAGTGATAGGATTGGAGAGGTTCGGTGAGCAAATGAAGACCCTCTGAAGTCATATTGCATGGTACCCATTCCACGGGTCTCAACTCTCCAGGTTTAAGGGATTCTTCCTTCAGCTAAAACATGCATGTGGAACCCAGAGTATGATCAACCGTGTGATCGGGAGACGTGTTCAAATATGTCTCCGTTCTCGTCCTCTGGTACTCGGGTGCAACATTCCAGACGCTTTACTAACACTCTCCCGACTTGGAGAGTCAGTGCCTTTAACCTCCTGTTTGGCCCAGTTTGCAATTTCTGCGGAAGATGAACAGGAATAGGGAGAACCAATGAGAGACTAGCTGGAGGTGTCTGGACGGGCAAATTTAACTCTCATTTCCCACCAGGAAGAGGAATTAACCAAAGGCTCAGCGTGCCGTGCCGGAACCACATTAGGGCCTGAAGCAATCCTGCGGTGTTGCGGCCAGCTCACAAGAAAGCGAGTTGAAGAAAGGAGCTCAGGGGCACTGTAATTCACAAACCTGCAGAGTTATAAATGACAGCTATCGTCCAAAAATATACTGAAGTAAGGCTGCCAAGAGGACTTGAATGCGGGGCCGAATTGCAGGAAACCGATTTCAGGAGGTAGACTGGAATTGCATTTAAAGCATAGGAAAAGAGGCAGAACGTCCACAATGATGCACTTGGCCAAAAAGGGCGTATGCGTTTTTTCCTGAATATATTCAGGAAAAAACGCATACGCCCTTTTTGGCCAACCAAGCAAGCTTGCAAAGGAAATCTGCACTACAATGAAGTCTCACTTCCCCCGGGTCTTAAGGGCCATCTGAAAAAAGTGTAAAATCCAGAAAGGCAGGACAGGCCATGGAGAACTGGGAGCCTTGTTATGCTGATGGGCGGGATGTAAATTGCCAACAGCCACTCGGGAGAAGTGTATGGTGTTTCCTGAAACATCTAAAAAACAAAGCAACAGAGCCTAGGGCACTTCCACTTATGGTCCTATAGCTTAGGGAAATGAAAATCAAAAAGACACAGCCACCCGAAAGTTTGGGACGGCTCTGTTTACAAGAACCTCGTTTACGGTACAAGTTCAATATCACAGAAAGTGAAAAATGGATGAAGAAGCTGTGGTACTTACGTACAATGCAATATCACTCAGCAATGACATCTATGTCATCAGGCCCGTAGCAGCATAATGAGTGGATTCAGGTATGATGATTCTAACTGAAAGAAGTCACACAGAAAAAGAAACATCATAAGATATCACTAATACACGGAATGTAAACTTGGCTACACAGGAACTGGATTACAAAACAGAACAGGGTCTCAAATTTAGAAAACCAACTTATGCTTGCTTAAGGGGAAAGGTGAGTTGGGGTGCTGCATAAAACCAGAGATTGAAATGAGCACAGAGTAAGTTCCTTAAGCCAAATATGGAATAGACAAGAGCTACTCCTTGCTCAACGAAATGGACTCAACACCCCATATTAAACGCCTAAGAATGTACCTGACTAGTAAGTATCTTAAAACCTATGGATTGCTATGTGTCCGAAAGAGAATCAAGCGTGTGTACAGGGGCATAAACGCAGCAGTGGTAGAATTGGAGAGGTTCGGTGAGCAAATGAAGAACCTTTGAAGTCATATTGCACGGTACCCATTCCACGGGTCTCAACTCTCCAGCTTTAAGGGATTCTTCCTTCAGCTAAAACATGCATGTGGAACCCAGAGTATGATCAACCATGTGATCGGGAGACGTGTTCAAATATGTCTCCGTTCTCGTCCCCTGTTTCTCGGGTGCAACATTCCAGACGATTTACTAACACTCTCCCGACTTGGAGAGTCAGTGCCTTTAACCTCCTGTTTGGCCCAGTTTGCAATTTCTGCGGAAGATGAACAGGAATAGGGAGAACCAATGAGAGACTAGCTGGAGGTGTCTGGACGGGCAAATTTAACTCTCATTTCCCACCAGGAAGAGGAATTAACCAAAGGCTCAGCGTGCCGTGCCGGAACCAGATTAGGGCCTGAAGCAATCCTGCGGTGTTGCGGCCAGCTCGCATGAAAGCAAGTTGAAGAAAGGATCTCAGGGTCACTGTAATTCACAAACCTGCAGAGTTATAAATGACAGCTATCGTCCAAAAATATACTGAAGTAAGGCTGCCAAGAGGACTTGAAAGCGGGGCAGAATTGCAGGAAACCGATTTCAGGAGGTAGACTGGAATTCCATTGAAAGCATAGGAAAAGAGGCAGAACGTCCACAATGATGCACTTGGCCAAAAAGGGCGTATGCGTTTTTTCCTGAATATATTCAGGAAAAAACGCATACGCCCTTTTTGGCCAACCAAGCAAGCTTGCAAAGGAAATCTGCACTACAATGAAGTCTCACTTCCCCCCGGTCAAAAGGGCCATCTGAAAAAAGTGTAAAATCCAGAAAGGCAGGACAGGCCATGGAGAACTGGGAGCCTTGTTATGCTGATGGGCGGGATGTAAATTGCCAACAGCCACTCTGGAGAAGTATATGTGTTTCCTGAAACATCTAAAAAACAAAGCAACAGAGCCTAGGGCACTTCCTCTTATGGTCCTATAGCTTAGGGAAATGAAAATCAAAAAGACACAGCCACCACAAAGTTTGGGACGGCTCTGTTTACAAGAACCTCGTTTACGGTACAAGTTCAATATCGCAGAAAGTGAAAAATGGATGAAGAAGCTGTGGTACTTACGTACAATGCAATATCACTCAGCAATGACATCTATGTCATCAGGCACGTAGCAGCATAATGAGTGGATTCAGGTATGATGATTCTACCTGAAATAAGTCACACAGAAAAAGAAACATCATAAGATATCACTAATACACGGAATGTAAACTTGGCTACACAGGAACTGGATTACAAAACAGAACAGGGTCTCAAATTTAGAAAACCAACTTATGCTTGCTTAAGGGGAAAGGTGAGTTGGGGTGCTGCATAAAACCAGAGATTGAAATGAGCACAGATAAAGTTCCTTAAGCCAAATATGGAATAGACAAGAGCTACTCCTTGCTCAACGAAATGGACTCAACACCCCATATTAAACGCCTAAGAATGTACCTGACTAGTAAGTATCTTAAAACCTATGGATTGCTATGTCTCCGAAAGAGAATCAAGCGTGTGTACAGGGGCATAAACGCAGCAGTGATAGGATTGGAGAGGTTCGGTGAGCAAATGAACACCCTTTGAAGTCATATTGCATGGTTCCCATTCCATGGGTCACAACTCTCCAGGTTTAAGGGATTCTTCCTTCAGCTAAAACATTCATGTGGAACCCAGAGTATGATCAACCGTGTGATCGGGAGACGTCTTCAAATATGTCTCCGTTCTCGTCCCCTGGTACTCGGGTGCAACATTCCAGACGCTTTACTAACACTCTCCCGACTTGGAGAGTCAGTGCCTTTAACCTCCTGTTTGGCCCAGTTTGCAATTTCTGCGGAAGATGAACAGGAATAGGGAGAACCAATGAGAGACTAGCTGGAGGTGTCTGGACGGGCAAATTTAACTCTCATTTCCCACCAGGAAGAGGAATTAACCAAAGGCTCAGCGTGCCGTGCCGGAACCACATTAGGGCCTGAAGCAATCCTGCGGTGTTGCGGCCAGCTCACAAGAAAGCGAGTTGAAGAAAGGAGCTCAGGGGCACTGTAATTCACAAACCTGCAGAGTTATAAATGACAGCTATCGTCCAAAAATATACTGAAGTAAGGCTGCCAAGAGGACTCGAAAGCGGGGCAGAATTGCAGGAAACCGATTTCAGGAGGTAGACTGGAATTGCATTTAAAGCATAGGAAAAGAGGCAGAACGTCCACAATGATGCACTTGGCCAAAAAGGGCGTATGCGTTTTTTCCTGAATATATTCAGGAAAAAACGCATACGCCCTTTTTGGCCAACCAAGCAAGCTTGCAAAGGAAATCTGCACGACAATGAAGTCTCACTTCCCCCCGGTCAAAAGGGCCATCTGAAAAAAGTGTAAAATCCAGAAAGGCAGGACAGGCCATGGAGAACTGGGAGCCTTGTTATGCTGATGGGCGGGATGTAAATTGCCAACAGCCACTCGGGAGAAGTGTATGTGTTTCCTGAAACATCTAAAAAACAAAGCAACAGAGCCTAGGGCACTTCCACTTATGGTCCTATAGCTTAGGGAAATGAAAATCAAAAAGACACAGCCACCCCAAAGTTTGGGACGGCTCTGTTTACAAGAACCTCGTTTACGGTACAAGTTCAATATCGCAGAAAGTGAAAAATGGATGAAGAAGCTGTGGTACTTACGTACAATGCAATATCACTCAGCAATGACATCTATGTCATCAGGCACGTAGCAGCATAATGAGTGGATTCAGGTATGATGATTCTACCTGAAATAAGTCACACAGAAAAAGAAACATCATAAGATATCACTAATACACGGATTGTAAACTTGGCTACACAGGAACTGGATTACAAAACAGAACAGGGTCTCAAATTTAGAAAACCAACTTATGCTTGCTTAAGGGGAATGGTGAGTTGGGGTGCTGCATAAAACCAGAGATTGAAATGAGCACAGATAAAGTTCCTTAAGCCAAATATGGAATAGACAAGAGCTACTCCTTGCTCAACGAAATGGACTCAACACCCCATATTAAACGCCTAAGAATGTACCTGACTAGTAAGTATCTTAAAACCTATGGATTGCTATGTCTCCGAAAGAGAATCAAGCGTGTGTACAGGGGCATAAACGCAGCAGTGATAGGATTGGAGAGGTTCGGTGAGCAAATGAAGACCCTTTGAAGTCATATTGCATGGTACCCATTCCACGGGTCACAACTCTCCAGGTTTAAGGGATTCTTCCTTCAGCTAAAACATGCATGTGGAACCCAGAGTATGATCAACCGTGTGATCGGGAGACGTGTTCAAATATGTCTCCGTTCTCATCCCCTGGTACTCGGGTGCAACATTCCAGACGCTTTACTAACACTCTCCCGACTTGGAGAGTCAGTTCCTTTAACCTCCTGTTTGGCCCAGTTTGCAATTTCTGCAGAAGATGAACAGGAATAGGGAGAACCAATGAGAGACTAGCTGGAGGTGTCTGGACGGCCAAATTTAACTCTCATTTCCCACCAGGAAGAGGAATTAACCAAAGGCTCAGCGTGCCGTGCCGGAACCAGATTAGGGCCTGAAGCAATCCTGCGGTGTTGCGGCCAGCTCACAAGAAAGCGAGTTGAGGAAAGGAGCTCCGGGGCACTGTAATTCACAAACCTGCAGAGTTATAAATGACAGCTATCGTCCAAAAATATACTGAAGTAAGGCTGCCAAGAGGACTTGAATGCGGGGCAGAATTGCAGGAAAACGATTTCAGGAGGTAGACTGGAATTGCATTGAAAGCATAGGAAAAGAGGCAGAACGTCCACAATGATGCACTTGGCCAAAAAGGGCGTATGCGTTTTTTCCTGAATATATTCAGGAAAAAACGCATACGCCCTTTTTGGCCAACCAAGCAAGCTTGCAAAGGAAATCTGCACTACAATGAAGTCTCACTTCCCCCCGGTCAAAAGGGCCATCTGAAAAAAGTGTAAAATCCAGAAAGGCAGGACAGGCCATGGAGAACTGGGAGCCTTGTTATGCTGATGGGCGGGATGTAAATTGCCAACAGCCACTCTGGAGAAGTGTATGTGTTTCCTGAAACATCTAAAAAACAAAGCAACAGAGCCTAGGGCACTTCCACTTATGGTCCTATAGCTTAGGGAAATGAAAATCAAAAAGACACAGCCACCCCAAAGTTTGGGACGGCTCTGTTTACAAGAACCTCGTTTACGGTACAAGTTCAATATCGCAGAAAGTGAAAAATGGATGAAGAAGCTGTGGTACTTACGTACAATGCAATATCACTCACCAATGACATCTATGTCATCAGGCACGTAGCAGCATAATGAGTGCATTCAGGTATGATGATTCTACCTGAAATAAGTCACGCAGAAAAAGGAACATCATAAGCTATCACTAATACACGGAATGTAAACTTGGCTACACAGGAACTGGATTAAAAAACAGAACAGGGTCTCAAATTTAGAAAACCAACTTATGCTTGCTTAAGGGGAAAGGTGAGTTGGGGTGCTGCATAAAACCAGAGATTGTAATGAGCACAGATAATGTTCCTTAAGCCAAATATGGAATAGACAAGAGCTACTCCTTGCTCAACGAAATGGACTCAACACCCCATATTACGCGCCTAAGAATGTACCTGACTAGTAAGTATCTTAAAATCTATGGATTGCTATATCTCCGAAAGGGAATCAAGCGTGTGTAGAGGGGAATAAACGCAGCAGTGATAGAATTGGAGAGGTTCGGTGAGCAAATGAACACCCTTTGAAGTCATATTGCATGGTACCCATTCCACGGGTCTCAACTCTCCAGGTTTAAGGGATTCTTCCTTCAGCTAAAACATGCATGTGGAACTCAGAGTATGATCAACCGTGTGATCGGGAGACGTGTTCAAATATGTCTCCGTTCTCGTCCCCTGGTACTCGGGTGCAACATTCCAGACGCTTTACTAACACTCTCCCGACTTGGAGAGTCAGTGCCTTTAACCTCCTGTTTGGCCCAGTTTGCAATTTCTGCGGAAGATGAACAGGAATAGGGAGAACCAATGAGAGACTAGCTGGAGGTGTCTGGACGGGCAAATTTAACTCTCATTTCCCACCAGGAAGAGGAATTAACCAAAGGCTCAGCGTGCCGTGCCGGAACCAGATTAGGGCCTGAAGCAATCCTTCGGTGTTGCGGCCAGCTCACAAGAAAGCGAGTTGAAGAAAGGAGCTCAGGGGCACTGTAATTCACAAACCTGCAGAGTTATAAATGACAGCTATCGTCCAAAAATATACTGAAGTAAGGCTGCCAAGAGGACTCGAAAGCGGGGCAGAATTGCAGGAAACCGATTTCAGGAGGTAGACTGGAATTGCATTTAAAGCATAGGAAAAGAGGCAGAACGTCCACAATGATGCACTTGGCCAAAAAGGGCGTATGCGTTTTTTCCTGAATATATTCAGGAAAAAACGCATACGCCCTTTTTGGCCAACCAAGCAAGCTTGCAAAGGAAATCTGCACTACAATGAAGTCTCACTTCCCCCCGGTCAAAAGGGCCATCTGAAAAAAGTGTAAAATCCAGAAAGGCAGGACAGGCCATGCAGAACTGGGAGCCTTGTTATGCTGATGGACGGGATGTAAATTGCCAACAGCCACTCTGGAGAAGTGTATGTGTTTCCTGAAACATCTAAAAAACAAAGCAACAGAGCCTAGGGCACTTCCATTTATGGTCCTATAGCGTAGGGAAATGAAAATCAAAAAGACACAGCCACCCCAAAGTTTGGGACGGCTCTGTTTACAAGAACCTCGTTTACGGTACAAGTTCAATATCGCAGAAAGTGAAAAATGGATGAAGAAGCTGTGGTACTTACGTACAATGCAATATCACTCACCAATGACATCTATGTAATCAGGCACGTAGCAGCATAATGAGTGCATTCAGGTATGATGATTCTACCTGAAATAAGTCACACAGAAAAAGAAACATCATAAGATATCACTAATACACGGAATGTAAACTTGGCTACACAGGAACTGGATTACAAAACAGAACAGGGTCTCAAATTTAGAAAACCAACTTATGCTTGCTTAAGGGGAAAGGTGAGTTGGGGTGCTGCATAAAACCAGAGATTGTAATGAGCACAGATAAAGTTCCTTAAGCCAAATATGGAATAGACAAGAGCTACTCCTTGCTCAACGAAATGGACTCAACACCCAATATTAAGCGCCTAAGAATGTACCTGACTAGTAAGTATCTTAAAACCTATGGATTGCTATGTCTCCGAAAGGGAATCAAGCGTGTGTAGAGGGGAATAAACGCAGCAGTGATAGGATTGGAGAGGTTCGGTGAGCAAATGAAGACCCTTTGAAGTCATATTGCATGGTACCCATTCCACGGGTCTCAACTCTCCAGGTTTAAGGGATTCTTCCTTCAGCTAAAACATGCATGTGGAACCCAGAGTATGATCAACCGTGTGATCGGGAGACGTGTTCAAATATGTCTCCGTTCTCGTCCCCTGGTACTCGGGTGTAACATTCCAGACGCTTTACTAACACTCTCCCGACTTGGAGAGTCAGTGCCTTTAACCTCCTGTTTGGCCCAGTTTGCAATTTCTGCGGAAGATGAACAGGAATAGGGAGAACCAATGAGAGACTAGCTGGAGGTGTCTGGACGGGCAAATTTAACTCTCATTTCCCACCAGGAAGAGGAATTAACCAAAGGCTCAGCGTGCCGTGCCGGAACCAGATTAGGGCCTGAGCAATCTTGCGGTGTTGCGGCCAGCTCACAAGAAAGCGAGTTGAAGAAAGGAGCTCAGGGGCACTGTAATTCACAAACCTGCAGAGTTATAAATGACAGCTATCGTCCAAAAATATACTGAAGTAAGGCTGCCAAGAGGACTCGAAAGCGGGGCAGAATTGCAGGAAACCGATTTCAGGAGGTAGACTGGAATTGCATTGAAAGCATAGGAAAAGAGGCAGAACGTCCACAATGATGCACTTGGCCAAAAAGGGCGTATGCGTTTTTTCCTGAATATATTCAGGAAAAAACGCATACGTCCTTTTTGGCCAACCAAGCAAGCTTGCAAAGGAAATCTGCACTACAATGAAGTCTCACTTCCCCCCGGTCAAAAGGGCCATCTGAAAAAAGTGTAAAATCCAGAAAGGCAGGACAGGCCATGGAGAACTGGGAGCCTTGTTATGCTGATGGGCGGGATGTAAATTGCCAACAGCCACTCGGGAGAAGTGTATGTGTTTCCTGAAACATCTAAAAAACAAAGCAACAGAGCCTAGGGCACTTCCACTTATGGTCCTATAGCTTAGGGAAATGAAAATCAAAAAGACACAGCCACCCCAAAGTTTGGGACGGCTCTGTTTACAAGAACCTCGTTTACGGTACAAGTTCAATATCGCAGAAAGTGAAAAATGGATGAAGAAGTTGTGGTACTTACGTACAATGCAATATCACTCAGCACTGACATCTATGTCATCAGGCCCGCAGCAGCATAATGAGTGGATTCAGCTATGATGATTCTACCTGAAATAAGTCACGCAGAAAAAGAAACATCATAAGATATCACTAATACACGGAATGTAAACTTGGCTACACAGGAACTGGATTACAAAACAGAACAGGGTCTCAAATTTAGAAAACCAAATTATGCTTGCTTAAGGGGAAAGGTGAGTTGGGGTGCTGCATAAAACCAGAGATTGAAATGAGCACAGAGTAAGTTCCTTAAGTCAAATATGGAATAGACAAGAGCTACTCCTTGCTCAACGAAATGGACTCAACACCCCATATTAAACGCCTAAGAATGTACCTGACTTGTAAGTATCTTAAAACCTATGGATTGCTATGTCTCTGAAAGGGAATCAAGCGTGTGTACAGGGGCATAAACGCAGCAGTGATAGGATTGGAGAGGTTCGGTGAGCAAATGAACACCCTTTGAAGTCATATTGCATGGTACCCATTCCACGGGTCTCAACTCTCCAGGTTTAAGGGATTCTTCCTTCAGCTAAAACATGCATGTGGAACCCAGAGTATGATCAACCGTGTGATCGGGAGACGTCTTCAAATATGTCTCCGTTCTCGTCCCCTTGTACTCGGGTGCAACATTCCAGATGCTTTACTAACACTCTCCCGACTTGGAGAGTCAGTGCCTTTAACCTCCTGTTTGGCCCAGTTTGCAATTTCTGCGGAAGATGAACAGGAATAGGGAGAACCAATGAGAGACTAGCTGGAGGTGTCTGGACGGGCAAATTTAACTCTCATTTCCCACCAGGAAGAGGAATTAACCAAAGGCTCAGCGTGCCGTGCCGGAACCACATTAGGGCCTGAAGCAATCCTGCGGTGTTGCGGCCAGCTCACAAGAAAGCGAGTTGAAGAAAGGAGCTCAGGGGCACTGTAATTCACAAACCTGCAGAGTTATAAATGACAGCTATCGTCCAAAAATATACTGAAGTAAGGCTGCCAAGAGGACTTGAAAGCGGGGCCGAATTGCAGGAAACCGATTTCAGGAGGTAGACTGGAATTGCATTTAAAGCATAGGAAAAGAGGCAGAACGTCCACAATGATGCCCTTGGCCAAAAAGGGCGTATGCGTTTTTTCCTGAATATATTCAGGAAAAAACGCATACGCCCTTTTTGGCCAACCAAGCAAGCTTGCAAAGGAAATCTGCACTACAATGAAGTCTCACTTCCCCCCGGTCAAAAGGTCCATCTGAAAAAAGTGTAAAATCCAGAAAGGCAGGACAGGCCATGGAGAACTGGGAGCCTTGTTATGCTGATGGGCGGGATGTAAATTGCCAACAGACACTCGGGAGAAGTGTATGGTGTTTCCTGAAACATCTAAAAAACAAAGCAACAGAGCCTAGGGCACTTCCACTTATGGTCCTATAGCTTAGGGAAATGAAAATCAAAAAGACACAGCCACCCGAAAGTTTGGGACGGCTCTGTTTACAAGAACCTCGTTTACGGTACAAGTTCAATATCGCAGAAAGTGAAAAATGGATGAAGAAGTTGTGGTACTTACGTACAATGCAATATCACTCAGCACTGACATCTATGTCATCAGGCCCGCAGCAGCATAATGAGTGGATTCAGCTATGATGATTCTACCTGAAATAAGTCACGCAGAAAAAGAAACATCATAAGATATCACTAATACACGGAATGTAAACTTGGCTACACAGGAACTGGATTACAAAACAGAACAGGGTCTCAAATTTAGAAAACCAAATTATGCTTGCTTAAGGGGAAAGGTGAGTTGGGGTGCTGCATAAAACCAGAGATTGAAATGAGCACAGAGTAAGTTCCTTAAGTCAAATATGGAATAGACAAGAGCTACTCCTTGCTCAACGAAATGGACTCAACACCCCATATTAAACGCCTAAGAATGTACCTGACTTGTAAGTATCTTAAAACCTATGGATTGCTATGTCTCTGAAAGGGAATCAAGCGTGTGTACAGGGGCATAAACGCAGCAGTGATAGGATTGGAGAGGTTCGGTGAGCAAATGAACACCCTTTGAAGTCATATTGCATGGTACCCATTCCACGGGTCTCAACTCTCCAGGTTTAAGGGATTCTTCCTTCAGCTAAAACATGCATGTGGAACCCAGAGTATGATCAACCGTGTGATCGGGAGACGTCTTCAAATATGTCTCCGTTCTCGTCCCCTTGTACTCGGGTGCAACATTCCAGATGCTTTACTAACACTCTCCCGACTTGGAGAGTCAGTGCCTTTAACCTCCTGTTTGGCCCAGTTTGCAATTTCTGCGGAAGATGAACAGGAATAGGGAGAACCAATGAGAGACTAGCTGGAGGTGTCTGGACGGGCAAATTTAACTCTCATTTCCCACCAGGAAGAGGAATTAACCAAAGGCTCAGCGTGCCGTGCCGGAACCACATTAGGGCCTGAAGCAATCCTGCGGTGTTGCGGCCAGCTCACAAGAAAGCGAGTTGAAGAAAGGAGCTCAGGGGCACTGTAATTCACAAACCTGCAGAGTTATAAATGACAGCTATCGTCCAAAAATATACTGAAGTAAGGCTGCCAAGAGGACTTGAAAGCGGGGCCGAATTGCAGGAAACCGATTTCAGGAGGTAGACTGGAATTGCATTTAAAGCATAGGAAAAGAGGCAGAACGTCCACAATGATGCCCTTGGCCAAAAAGGGCGTATGCGTTTTTTCCTGAATATATTCAGGAAAAAACGCATACGCCCTTTTTGGCCAACCAAGCAAGCTTGCAAAGGAAATCTGCACTACAATGAAGTCTCACTTCCCCCCGGTCAAAAGGTCCATCTGAAAAAAGTGTAAAATCCAGAAAGGCAGGACAGGCCATGGAGAACTGGGAGCCTTGTTATGCTGATGGGCGGGATGTAAATTGCCAACAGACACTCGGGAGAAGTGTATGGTGTTTCCTGAAACATCTAAAAAACAAAGCAACAGAGCCTAGGGCACTTCCACTTATGGTCCTATAGCTTAGGGAAATGAAAATCAAAAAGACACAGCCACCCGAAAGTTTGGGACGGCTCTGTTTACAAGAACCTCGTTTACGGTACAAGTTCAATATCGCAGAAAGTGAAAAATGGATGAAGAAGCTGTGGTACTTACGTACAATGCAATATCACTCAGCAATGACATCTATGTCATCAGGCCCGTAGCAGCATAATGAGTGGATTCAGGTATGATGATTCTAACTGAAAGAAGTCACACAGAAAAAGAAACATCATAAGATATCACTAATACACGGAATGTAAACTTGGCTACACAGGAACTGGATTACAAAACAGAACAGGGTCTCAAATTTAGAAAACCAAATTATGCTTGCTTAAGGGGAAAGGTGAGTTGGGGTGCTGCATAAAACCAGAGATTGAAATGAGCACAGATAAAGTACCTTAAGCCAAATAAGGAATAGACAAGAGCTACTCCTTGCTCAACGAAATGGACTCAACACCCCATATTAAACGCCTAAGAATGTACCTGACTAGTAAGTATCTTAAAACCTATGGATTGCTATGTGTCCGAAAGAGAATCAAGCGTGTGTACAGGGGCATAAACGCAGCAGTGGTAGAATTGGAGAGGTTCGGTGAGCAAATGAAGAACCTTTGAAGTCATATTGCACGGTACCCATTCCACGGGTCTCAACTCTCCAGCTTTAAGGGATTCTTCCTTCAGCTAAAACATGCATTTGGAACCCAGAGTATGATCAACCATGTGATCGGGAGACGTGTTCAAATATGTCTCCGTTCTCGTCCCCTGTTTCTCGGGTGCAACATTCCAGACGATTTACTAACACTCTCCCGACTTGGAGAGTCAGTGCCTTTAACCTCCTGTTTGGCCCAGTTTGCAATTTCTGCGGAAGATGAACAGGAATAGGGAGAACCAATGAGAGACTAGCTGGAGGTGCCTGGACGGGCAAATTTAACTCTCATTTCCCACCAGGAAGAGGAATTAACCAAAGGCTCAGCGTGCCGTGCCGGAACCAGATTAGGGCCTGAGGCAATCCTGCGGTGTTGCGGCCAGCTCGCAAGAAAGCAAGTTGAAGAAAGGAGCTCAGGGTCACTGTAATTCACAAACCTGCAGAGTTATAAATGACAGCTATCGTCCAAAAATATACTGAAGTAAGGCTGCCAAGAGGACTTGAAAGCGGGGCAGAATTGCAGGAAACCGAGTTCAGGAGGTAGACTGGAATTGCATTGAAAGCATAGGAAAAGAGGCAGAACGTCCACAATGATGCACTTGGCCAAAAAGGGCGTATGCGTTTTTTCCTGAATATATTCAGGAAAAAACGCATACGCCCTTTTTGGCCAACCAAGCAAGCTTGCAAAGGAAATCTGCACTACAATGAAGTCTCACTTCCCCCCGGTCAAAAGGTCCATCTGAAAAAAGTTTAAAATCCAGAAAGGCAGGACAGGCCATGGAGAACTGGGAGCCTTGTTATGCTGATGGGCGGGATGTAAATTGCCAACAGCCACTCGGGAGAAGTGTATGGTGTTTCCTGACACATCTAAAAAACAAAGCAACAGAGCCTAGGGCACTTCCACTTATGGTCCTATAGCTTAGGGAAATGAAAATCAAAAAGACACAGCCACCCCAAAGTTTGGGACGGCTCTGTTTACAAGAACCTCGTTTACGGTACAAGTTCAATATCGCAGAAAGTGAAAAATGGATGAAGAAGTTGTGGTACTTACGTACAATGCAATATCACTCAGCAATGACATCTATGTCATCAGGCCCGTAGCAGCATAATGAGTGGATTCAGCTATGATGATTCTAACTGAAAGAAGTCACACAGAAAAAGAAACATCATAAGATATCACTAATACACGCAATGTAAACATGGCTACACAGGAACTGGATTACAAAACAGAACAGGGTCTCAAATTTAGAAAACCAACTTATGCTTGCTTAAGGGGAAAGGTGAGTTGGGGTGCTGCATAAAACCAGAGATTGAAATGAGCACAGATAAAGTTCCTTAAGCCAAATATGGAATAGACAAGAGCTACTCCTTGCTCAATGAAATGGACTTAACACCCCATATTAAACGCCTAAGAATGTACCTGACTAGTAAGTATCTTAAAACCTATGGATTGCTATGTCTCCGAAAGGGAATCAAGCGTGTGTAGAGGGGAATAAACGCAGCAGTGATAGGATTGGAGAGGTTCGGTGAGCAAATGAAGACCCTTTGAAGTCATATTGCATGGTACCCATTCCACGGGTCTCAACTCTCCAGGTTTAAGGGATTCTTCCTTCAGCTAAAACATGCATGTGGAACCCAGAGTATGATCAACCGTGTGATCGGGAGACGTGTTCAAATATGTCTCCGTTCTCGTCCCCTGGTACTCGGGTGCAACATTCCAGATGCTTTACTAACACTCTCCCGACTTGGAGAGTCAGTGCCTTTAACCTCCTGTTTGGCCCAGTGTGCAATTTCTGCGGAAGATGAACAGGAATAGGGAGAACCAATGAGAGACTAGCTGGAGGTGTCTGGACGGGCAAATTTAACTCTCATTTCCCACCAGGAAGAGGAATTAACCAAAGGCTCAGCGTGCCGTGCCGGAACCAGATTAGGGCCTGAAGCAATCCTGCGGTGTTGCGGCCAGTTCACAAGAAAGCGAGTTGAAGAAAGGAGCTCAGGGGCACTGTAATTCACAAACCTGCAGAGTTATAAATGACAGCTATCGTCCAAAAATATACTGAAGTAAGGCTGCAAAGAGGACTTGAAAGCGGGGCAGAATTGCAGGAAACCGATTTCAGGAGGTATACTGGAATTGCATTTAAAGCATAGGAAAAGAGGCAGAACGTCCACAATGATGCACTTGGCCAAAAAGGGCGTATGCGTTTTTTCCTATTCAGAAAAAAACGCATACGCCCTTTTTGGCCAACCAAGCAAGCTTGCAAAGGAAATCTGCACTACAATGAAGTCTCACTTCCCCCCGGTCAAAAGGGCCATCTGAAAAAAGTGTAAAATCCAGAAAGGCAGGACAGGCCATGGAGAACTGGGAGCCTTGTTATGCTGATGGGCGGGATGTAAATTGCCAACAGTCACTAGGCAGAAGTGTATGGTGTTTCCTGAAACATCTAAAAAACAAAGCAACAGAGCCTAGGGCACTTCCACTTATGGTCCTATAGCTTAAGGAAATTAAAATCAAAAAGACACAGCCACCCCAAAGTTTGGGACGGCTCTGTATACAAGAACCTCGTTTATGGTACAAGTTCAATATCGCAGAAAGTGAAAAATGGATGAAGAAGTTTGGTACTTACGTACAATGCAATATCACTCAGCAATGACATCTATGTCATCAGGCCCGTAGCAGCATAATGAGTGGATTCAGGTATGATGATTCTAACTGAAAGAAGTCACACAGAAAAAGAAACATCATAAGATATCACTAATACACGGAATGTAAACTTGGCTACACAGGAACTGGATTACAAAACAGAACAGGGTCTCAAATTTAGAAAACCAACTTATGCTTGCTTAAGGGGAAAGGTGAGTTGGGGTGCTGCATAAAACCAGAGATTGAAATGAGCACAGATAAAGTTCCTTAAGCCAAATATGGAATAGACAAGAGCTACTCCTTGCTCAACGAAATGGACTCAACACCCCATATTAAACGCCTAAGAATGTACCTGACTAGTAAGTATCTTAAAACCTATGGATTGCTATGTCTCCGAAAGAGAATCAAGCGTGTGTACAGGGGCATAAACGCAGCAGTGATAGGATTGGAGAGGTTCGGTGAGCAAATGAAGACCCTCTGAAGTCATATTGCATGGTACCCATTCCACGGGTCTCAACTCTCCAGGTTTAAGGGATTCTTCCTTCAGCTAAAACATGCATGTGGAACCCAGAGTATGATCAACCGTGTGATCGGGAGACGTGTTCAAATATGTCTCCGTTCTCGTCCTCTGGTACTCGGGTGCAACATTCCAGACGCTTTACTAACACTCTCCCGACTTGGAGAGTCAGTGCCTTTAACCTCCTGTTTGGCCCAGTTTGCAATTTCTGCGGAAGATGAACAGGAATAGGGAGAACCAATGAGAGACTAGCTGGAGGTGTCTGGACGGGCAAATTTAACTCTCATTTCCCACCAGGAAGAGGAATTAACCAAAGGCTCAGCGTGCCGTGCCGGCACCAGATTAGGGCCTGAAGCAATCCTGCGGTGTTGCGGCCAGCTCACAAGAAAGCGAGTTGAAGAAAGGAGCTCAGGGGCACTGTAAATCACAAACCTGCAGAGTTATAAATGACAGCTATCGTCCAAAAATATACTGAAGTAAGGCTGCCAAGAGGACTTGAATGCGGGGCCGAATTGCAGGAAACCGATTTCAGGAGGTAGACTGGAATTGCATTTAAAGCACAGGAAAAGAGGCAGAACGTCCACAATGATGCACTTGGCCAAAAAGGGCGTATGCGTTTTTTCCTGAATATATTCAGGAAAAAACGCATACGCCCTTTTTGGCCAACCAAGCAAGCTTGCAAAGGAAATCTGCACTACAATGAAGTCTTACTTCCCCCCGGTCAAAAGGTCCATCTGAAAAAAGTGTAAAATCCAGAAAGGCAGGACAGGCCATGGAGAACTGGGAGCCTTATTATGCTGATGGGCGGGATGTAAATTGCCAACAGCCACTCGGGAGAAGTGTATGGTGTTTCCTGAAACATCTAAAAAACAAAGCAACAGAGCCTAGGGCACTTCCACTTATGGTCCTATAGCTTAGGGAAATGAAAATCAAAAAGACACAGCCACCCGAAAGTTTGGGACGGCTCTGTTTACAAGAACCTCGTTTACGGTACAAGTTCAATATCGCAGAAAGTGAAAAATGGATGAAGAAGCTGTGGTACTTACGTACAATGCAATATCACTCAGCAATGACATCTATGTCATCAGGCCCTTAGCAGCATAATGAGTGGATTCAGGTATGATGATTCTAACTGAAAGAAGTCACACAGAAAAAGAAACATCATAAGATATCACTAATACACGGAATGTAAACTTGGCTACACAGGAACTGGATTACAAAACAGAACAGGGTCTCAAATTTAGAAAACCAAATTATGCTTGATTAAGGGGAAAGGTGAGTTGGGGTGCTGCATAAAACCAGAGATTGAAATGAGCACAGATAAAGTACCTTAAGCCAAATATGGAATAGACAAGAGCTACTCCTTGCTCAACGAAATGGACTCAACACCCCATATTAAACGCCTAAGAATGTACCTGACTAGTAAGTATCTTAAAACCTATGGATTGCTATGTGTCCGAAAGAGAATCAAGCGTGTGTACAGGGGCATAAACGCAGCAGTGGTAGAATTGGAGAGGTTCGGTGAGCAAATGAAGAACCTTTGAAGTCATATTGCACGGTACCCATTCCACGGGTCTCAACTCTCCAGGTTTAAGGGATTCTTCCTTCAGCTAAAACATGCATGTGGAACCCAGAGTATGATCAACCATGTGATCGGGAGACGTGTTCAAATATGTCTCCGTTCTCGTCCCCTGTTTCTCGGGTGCAACATTCCAGACGATTTACTAACACTCTCCCGACTTGGAGAGTCAGTGCCTTTAACCTCCTGTTTGGCCCAGTTTGCAATTTCTGCGGAAGATGAACAGGAATAGGGAGAACCAATGAGAGACTAGCTGGAGGTGTCTGGACGGGCAAATTTAACTCTCATTTCCCACCAGGAAGAGGAATTAACCAAAGGCTCAGCGTGCCGTGCCGGAACCAGATTAGGGCCTGAAGCAATCCTGCGGTGTTGCGGCCAGCTCGCATGAAAGCGAGTTGAAGAAAGGAGCTCAGGGTCACTGTAATTCACAAACCTGCAGAGTTATAAATGACAGCTATCGTCCAAAAATATACTGAAGTAAGGCTGCCAAGAGGACTTGAAAGCGGGGCAGAATTGCAGGAAACCGATTTCAGGAGGTAGACTGGAATTGCATTGAAAGCATAGGAAAAGAGGCAGAACGTCCACAATGATGCACTTGGCCAAAAAGGGCGTATGCGTTTTTTCCTGAATATATTCAGGAAAAAACGCATACGCCCTTTTTGGCCAACCAAGCAAGCTTGCAAAGGAAATCTGCACTACAATGAAGTCTCACTTCCCCCCGGTCAAAAGGGCCATCTGAAAAAAGTGTAAAATCCAGAAAGGCAGGACAGGCCATGGAGAACTGGGAGCCTTGTTATGCTGATGGGCGGGATGTAAATTGCCAACAGTCACTAGGCAGAAGTGTATGGTGTTTCCTGAAACATCTAAAAAACAAAGCAACAGAGCCTAGGGCACTTCCACTTATGGTCCTATAGCTTAAGGAAATTAAAATCAAAAAGACACAGCCACCCCAAAGTTTGGGACGGCTCTGTATACAAGAACCTCGTTTATGGTACAAGTTCAATATCGCAGAAAGTGAAAAATGGATGAAGAAGTTTGGTACTTACGTACAATGCAATATCACTCAGCAATGACATCTATGTCATCAGGCCCGTAGCAGCATAATGAGTGCATTCAGGTATGATGATTCTAACTGAAATAAGTCACACAGAAAAAGAAACATCATAAGATATCACTAATACACGGAATGTAAACTTGGCTACACAGGAACTGGATTACAAAACAGAACAGGGTCTCAAATTTAGAAAACCAACTTATGCTTGCTTAAGGGGAAAGGTGAGTTGGGGTGCTGCATAAAACCAGAGATTGAAATGAGCACAGATAAAGTTCCTTAAGCCAAATATGGAATAGACAAGAGCTACTCCTTGCTCAACGAAATGGACTCAACACCCCATATTAAATGCCTAAGAATGTACCTGACTAGTAAGTATCTTAAAACCTATGGATTGCTATGTCTCCGAAAGAGAATCAAGCGTGTGTACAGGGGCATAAACGCAGCAGTGATAGGATTGGAGAGGTTCGGTGAGCAAATGAAGACCCTCTGAAGTCATATTGCATGGTACCCATTCCACGGGTCTCAACTCTCCAGGTTTAAGGGATTCTTCCTTCAGCTAAAACATGCATGTGGAACCCAGAGTATGATCAACCATGTGATCGGGAGACGTGTTCAAATATGTCTCCGTTCTCGTCCCCTGGTACTCGGGTGCAACATTCCAGACGCTTTACTAACACTCTCCCGACTTGGAGAGTCAGTGCCTTTAACCTCCTGTTTGGCCCAGTTTGCAATTTCTGCGGAAGATGAACAGGAATAGGGAGAACCAATGAGAGACTAGCTGGAGGTGTCTGGACGGGCAAATTTAACTCTCATTTCCCACCAGGAAGAGGAATTAACCAAAGGCTCAGCGTGCAGTGCCGGAACCAGATTAGGGCCTGAAGCAATCCTGCGGTGTTGCGGCCAGCTCACAAGAAATCGAGTTGAGGAAAGGAGCTCCGGGACACTGTAATTCACAAACCTGCAGAGTTATAAATGACAGCTATCGTCCAAAAATATACTGAAGTAAGGCTGCCAAGAGGACTTGAATGTGGGGCAGAATTGCAGGAAACCGATTTCAGGAGGTAGACTGGAATTGCATTGAAAGCATAGGAAAAGAGGCAGAAAGTCCACAATGATGCACTTGGCCAAAAAGGGCGTATGCGTTTTTTCCTGAATATATTCAGGAAAAAACGCATACGCGCTTTATGGCCAACCAAGCAAGCTTGCAAAGGAAATCTGCACTACAATGAAGTCTCACTTCCCCCGGGTCAATAGGGCCATCTGAAAAAAGTGTAAAATCCAGAAAGGCAGGACAGGCCATGGAGAACTGGGAGCCTTGTTATGCTGATGGGCGGGATGTAAATTGCCAACAGCCACTCGGGAGAAGTGTATGTGTTTCCTGAAACATCTAAAAAACAAAGCAACAGAGCCTAGGGCACTTCCACTTATGGTCCTATAGCTTAGGGAAATGAAAATCAAAAAGACACAGCCACCCCAAAGTTTGGGACGGCTCTGTTTACAAAACCTCGTTTACGGTACAAGTTCAATATCGCAGAAAGTGAAAAATGGATGAAGAAGTTGTGGTACTTACGTACAATGCAATATCACTCAGCAATGACCTCTATGTCATCAGGCCCGTAGCAGCATAATGAGTGGATTCAGGTATGATGATTCTAACTGAAAGAAGTCACACAGAAAAAGAAACATCATAAGATATCACTAATACACGGAATGTAAACTTGGCTACACAGGAACTGGATTACAAAACAGAACAGGGTCTCAAATTTAGAAAACCAAATTATGCTTGCTTAAGGGGAAAGGTGAGTTGGGGTGCTGCATAAAACCAGAGATTGAAATGAGCACAGATAAAGTACCTTAAGCCAAATATGGAATAGACAAGAGCTACTCCTTGCTCAACGAAATGGACTCAACACCCCATATTAAACGCCTAAGAATGTACCTGACTAGTAAGTATCTTAAAACCTATGGATTGCTATGTGTCCGAAAGAGAATCAAGCGTGTGTACAGGGGCATAAACGCAGCAGTGGTAGAATTGGAGAGGTTCGGTGAGCAAATGAAGAACCTTTGAAGTCATATTGCACGGTACCCATTCCACGGGTCTCAACTCTCCAGCTTTAAGGGATTCTTCCTTCAGCTAAAACATGCATGTGGAACCCAGAGTATGATCAACCATGTGATCGGGAGACGTGTTCAAATATGTCTCCGTTCTCGTCCCCTGTTTCTCGGGTGCAACATTCCAAACGATTTACTAACACTCTCCCGACTTGGAGAGTCAGTGCCTTTAACCTCCTGTTTGGCCCAGTTTGCAATTTCTGCGGAAGATGAACAGGAATAGGGAGAACCAATGAGAGACTAGCTGGAGGTGCCTGGACGGGCAAATTTAACTCTCATTTCCCACCAGGAAGAGGAATTAACCAAAGGCTCAGCGTGCCGTGCCGGAACCAGATTAGGGCCTGAAGCAATCCTGCGGTGTTGCGGCCAGCTCGCAAGAAAGCAAGTTGAAGAAAGGAGCTCAGGGTCACTGTAATTCACAAACCTGCAGAGTTATAAATGACAGCTATCGTCCAAAAATATACTGAAGTAAGGCTGCCAAGAGGACTTGAAAGCGGGGCAGAATTGCAGGAAACCGAGTTCAGGAGGTAGACTGGAATTGCATTTACAGCATAGGAAAAGAGGCAGAACGTCCACAATGATGCACTTGGCCAAAAAGGGCGTATGCGTTTTTTCCTGAATATATTCAGGAAAAAACGCATACGCCCTTTTTGGCCAACCAAGCAAGCTTGCAAAGGAAATCTGCACTACAATGAAGTCTCACTTCCCCCCGGTCAAAAGGGCCATCTGAAAAAAGTGTAAAATCCAGAAAGGCAGGACAGGCCATGGAGAACTGGGAGCCTTGTTATGCTGATGGGCGGGATGTAAATTGCCAACAGCCACTCCGGAGAAGTGTATGGTGTTTCCTGACACATCTAAAAAACAAAGCAACAGAGCCTAGGGCACTTCCACTTATGGTCCTATAGCTTAGGGAAATGAAAATCAAAAAGACACAGCCACCCCAAAGTTTGGGACGGCTCTGTTTACAAGAACCTCGTTTACGGTACAAGTTCAATATCGCAGAAAGTGAAAAATGGATGAAGAAGTTGTGGTACTTACGTACAATGCAATATCACTCAGCAATGACATCTATGTCATCAGGCCCGTAGCAGCATAATGAGTGGATTCAGCTATGATGATTCTAACTGAAAGAAGTCACACAGAAAAAGAAACATCATAAGATATCACTAATACACGCAATGTAAACATGGCTACACAGGAACTGGATTACAAAACAGAACAGGGTCTCAAATTTAGAAAACCAACTTATTCTTGCTTAAGGGGAAAGGTGAGTTGGGGTGCTGCATAAAACCAGAGATTGAAATGAGCACAGATAAAGTTCCTTAAGCCAAATATGGAATAGACAAGAGCTACTCCTTGCTCAACGAAATGGACTCAACACCCCATATTAAACGCCTAAGAATGTACCTGACTAGTAAGTATCTTAAAACCTATGGATTGCTATGTCTCCGAAAGGGAATCAAGCGTGTGTACAGGGGAATAAACGCAGCAGTGATAGGATTGGAGAGGTTCGGTGAGCAAATGAAGACCCTTTGAAGTCATATTGCATGGTACCCATTCCACGGGTCTCAACTCTCCAGGTTTAAGAGATTCTACCTTCAGCTAAAACATGCATGTGGAACCCAGAGTATGATCAACCGTGTGATCGGGAGACGTGTTCAAATATGTCTCCGTTCTCGTCCCCTGGTCCTCGGGTGCAACATTCCAGACGCTTTACTAACACTCTCCCGACTTGGAGAGTCAGTGCCTGTAACCTCCTGTTTGGCCCAGTTTGCAATTTCTGCGGAAAATGAACAGGAATAGGGAGAACCAATGAGAGACTAGCTGGAGGTGTCTGGACGGGCAAATTTAACTCTCATTTCCCACCAGGAAGAGGAATTAACCAAAGGCTCAGCGTGCCGTGCCGGAACCACATTAGGGCCTGAAGCAATCCTGCGGTGTTGCGGCCAGCTCACAAGAAAGCGAGTTGAAGAAAGGAGCTCAGGGGCACTGTAATTCACAAACCTGCAGAGTTATAAATGACAGCTATCGTCCAAAAATATACTGAAGTAAGGCTGCCAAGAGGACGTGAAATCAGGGCAGAATTGCAGGAAACCGATTTCAGGAGGTAGACTGGAATTGCATTTAAAGCATAGGAAAAGAGGCAGAACGTCCACAATGATGCACTTGGCCAAAAAGGGCGTATGCGTTTTTTCCTGAATATATTCAGGAAAAAACGCATACGCCCTTTTTGGCCAACCAAGCAAGCTTGCAAAGAAATCTGCACTACAATGAAGTCTCACTTCCCCCGGTCAAAAGGGCCATCTGAAAAAAGTGTAAAATCCAGAAAGGCAGGACAGGCCATGGAGAACTGGGAGCCTTGTTATGCTGATGGGCGGGATGTAAATTGCCAACAGCCACTTGGGAGAAGTGTATGGTGTTTCCTGAAACATCTAAAAAACAAAGCAACGAGCCTAGGGCACTTCCAATTATGGTCCTATAGATTAGGGAAATGAAAATCAAAAAGACATGGCCACCCCAAAGTTTGGGACGGCTCTGTTTACAAGAACCTCGTTTACGGTACAAGTTCAATATCGCAGAAAGTGAAAAATGGATGAAGAAGTTGTGGGATTTACGTACAATGCAATATCACTCAGCACTGACATCTATGTCATCAGGCCCGTAGCAGCATAATGAGTGGATTCAGGTATGATGATTCTACCTGAAATAAGTCACGCAGAAAAAGAAACATCATAAGATATCACTAATACACGGAATGTAAACTTGGCTACACAGGAACTGGATTACAAAACAGAACAGGGTCTCAAATTTAGAAAACCAACTTATGCTTTCTTAAGGGGAAAGGTGAGTTGGGGTGCTGCATAAAACCAGAGATTGAAATGAGCACAGAGTAAGTTCCTTAAGCCAAATATGGAATAGACAAGAGCTACTCCTTGCTCAACGAAATGGACTCAACACCGCATATTAAACGCCTAAGAATGTACCTGACTAGTAAGTATCTTAAAACCTATGGATTGCTATGTCTCCGAAAGAGAATCAAGCGTGTGTACAGGGGCATAAACGCAGCAGTGATAGGATTGGAGAGGTTCGTTGAGCAAATGATGACCCTTTGAAGTCATACTGCATGCTACCCATTCCACGGGTCTCAACTCTCCAGGTTTAAGGGATTCTTCCTTCAGCTAAAACATGCATGTGGAACCCAGAGTATGATCAACCCTGTGATCGGGAGACGTGTTCAAATACGTCTCCGTTCTCGTCCCCTGGTACTCGCTTGCAACATACCAGACGCTTTACTAACACTCTCCCGACTTGGAGAGTCAGTGCCTTTAACCTCCTGTTTGGCCCAGTTTGCAATTTCTGCGGAAGATGAACAGGAATAGGGAGAACCAATGAGAGACTAGTTGGAGGTGTCTGGACGGGCAAATTTAACTCTCATTTCCCACCAGGAAGAGGAATTAACCAAAGGCTCAGCGTGCCGTTCCGGAACCAGATGAGGGCCTGAAGGAATCCTGCGGTGTTGTGGCCAGCTCACAAGAAAGCGAGTTGAAGAAAGTAGCTCAGGGGCACTGTAATTCACAAACCTGCAGAGTTATAAATGACAGCTATCGTCCAAAAATATACTGAAGTAAGGCTGCCAAGAGGACTTGAAAGCGGGGCAGAGTTGCAGGTAACCGATTTCAGGAGGTAGACTGGAATTGCATTTAAAGCATAGGAAAAGAGGCAGAACGTCCACAATGATGCACTTGGCCAAAAAGGGTGTATGCGTTTTTTCCTGAATATATTCAGGAAAAAACGCATACGCCCTTTTTGGCCAACCAAGCAAGCTTGCAAAGGAAATCTGCACTACAATGAAGTCTCACTTCCCCCGGGTCATAAGGGCCATCTGAAAAAAGTGTAAAATCCAGAAAGGCAGGACAGGCCATGGAGAACTGGGAGCCTTGTTATGCTGATGGGCAGGATGTAAATTGCCAACAGCCACTCGGGAGAAGTGTATGGTGTTTCCTGAAACATCTAAAAAACAAAGCAACAGAGCCTAGGGCACTTCCACTTATGGTCCTATAGCTTAGGGAAATGAAAATCAAAAAGACACAGCCACCCCAAAGTTTGGGACGGCTCTGTTTACAAGAACCTCGTTTACGGTACAAGTTCAATATCGCAGAAAGTGAAAAATGGATGAAGAAGCTGTGGTACTTACGTACAATGCAATATCACTCAGCAATGACATCTACGTCATCAGGCCCGTAGCAGCATAATGAGAGGATTCAGGTATGATGATTCTACCTGAAATAAGTCACACAGAAAAAGAAACATCATAAGATATCACTAATACACGGAATGTAAACTTGGCTACACAGGAACTGGATTACAAAACAGAACAGGGTCTCAAATTTAGAAAACCAACTTATGCTTGCTTAAGGGGAAAGGTGAGTTGGGGTGCTGCATAAAACCAGAGATTGAAATGAGCACAGAGTAAGTTCCTTAAGCCAAATATGGAATAGACAAGAGCTACTCCTTGCTCAACGAAATGGACTCAACACCCCATATTAAACGCCTAAGAATGTACCTGACTAGTAAGTATCTTAAAACTTATGGATTGCTATTTCTCCGAAAGGGAATCAAGCGTGTGTACAGGGGAATAAACGCAGCAGTGATAGGATTGGAGAGGTTCGGTGAGCAAATGAAGTCCCTTTGAAGTCATATTGCATGGTACCCATTCCACGGGTCTCAACTCTCCAGGTTTAAGGGATTCTTCCTTCAGCTAAAACATGCATGTGGAACCCAGAGTATGATCAACCGTGTGATCGGGAGACGTGTTCAAATATGTCTCCGTTCTCGTCCCCTGGTAGTCGGGTGCAACATTCCAGACGCTTTACTAACACTCTCCCGACTTGGAGAGTCAGTGCCTTTAACCTCCTGTTTGGCCCAGTTTGCAATTTCTGCGGAAGATGAACAGGAATAAGGAGAACCAATGAGAGACTAGCTGGAGGTGTCTGGACGGGCAAATTTAACTCTCATTTCCCACCAGGAAGAGGAATTAACCAAAGGCTCATCGTGACGTGCCGGAACCAGATTAGGGCCTGAAGCAATCCTGCGGTGTTGCCGCCAGCTCACAAGAAAGCGAGTTGAAGAAAGGAGCTCAGGGGCACTGTAATTCACAAACCTGCAGAGTTATAAATGACAGCTATCGTCCAAAAATATACTGAAGTAAGGCTGCCAAGAGGACTCGAAAGCGGGGCAGAATTGCAGGAAACCGATTTAAGGAGGTAGACTGGAATTGCATTTAAAGCATAGGAAAAGAGGCAGAACGTCCACAATGATGCACTTGGCCAAAAAGGGCGTATGCGTTTTTTCCTGAATATATTCAGGAAAAAACGCATACGCCCTTTTTGGCCAACCAAGCAAGCTTGCAAAGGAAATCTGCACTACAATGAAGTCTCACTTCCCCCCGGTCAAAAGGGCCATCTGAAAAAAGTGTAAAATCCAGAAAGGCAGGACAGGCCATGGAGAACTGGGAGCCTTGTTATGCTGATGGGCGGGATGTAAATTGCCAACAGCCACTCTGGAGAAGTGTATGTGTTTCCTGAAACATCTAAAAAACAAAGCAACAGAGCCTAGGGCACTTCCACTTATGGTCCTATAGCTTAGGGAAATGAAAATCAAAAAGACACAGCCACCACAAAGTTTGGGACGGCTCTGTTTACAAGAACCTCGTTTACGGTACAAGTTCAATATCGCAGAAAGTGAAAAATGGATGAAGAAGCTGTGGTACTTACGTACAATGCAATATCACTCAGCAATGACATCTATGTCATCAGGCACGTAGCAGCATAATGAGTGGATTCAGGTATGATGATTCTACCTGAAATAAGTCACACAGAAAAAGAAACATCATAAGATATCACTAATACACGGAATGTAAACTTGGCTACACAGGAACTGGATTACAAAACAGAACAGGGTCTCAAATTTAGAAAACCAACTTATGCTTGCTTAAGGGGAAAGGTGAGTTGGGGTGCTGCATAAAACCAGAGATTGAAATGAGCACAGATAAAGTTCCTTAAGCCAAATATGGAATAGACAAGAGCTACTCCTTGCTCAACGAAATGGACTCAACACCCCATATTAAACGCCTAAGAATGTACCTGACTAGTAAGTATCTTAAAACCTATGGATTGCTATGTCTCCGAAAGAGAATCAAGCGTGTGTACAGGGGCATAAACGCAGCAGTGATAGGATTGGAGAGGTTCGGTGAGCAAATGAACACCCTTTGAAGTCATATTGCATGGTTCCCATTCCATGGGTCACAACTCTCCAGGTTTAAGGGATTCTTCCTTCAGCTAAAACATTCATGTGGAACCCAGAGTATGATCAACCGTGTGATCGGGAGACGTGTTCAAATATGTCTCCGTTCTCGTCCCCTGGTACTCGGGTGCAACATTCCAGACGCTTTACTAACACTTTCCCGACTTGGAGAGTCAGTGCCTTTAACCTCCTGTTTGGCCCAGTTTGCAATTTCTGCGGAAGATGAACAGGAATAGGGAGAACCAATGAGAGACTAGCTGGAGGTGTCTGGACGGGCAAATTTAACTCTCATTTCCCACGAGGAAGAGGAATTAACCAAAGGCTCAGCATGCCGTGCCGGAACCAGATTAGGGCCTGAAGCAATCCTGCGGTGTTGCGGCCAGCTCACAAGAAAGCGAGTTGAGGAAAGGAGCTCCGGGACACTGTAATTCACAAACCTGCAGAGTTATAAATGACAGCTATCGTCCAAAAATATACTGAAGTAAGGCTGCCAAGAGGACTTGAAAGCGGGGCAGAATTGCAGGAAACCGATTTCAGGAGGTAGACTGGAATTGCATTGAAAGCATAGGAAAAGAGGCAGAACGTCCACAATGATGCACTTGGCCAAAAAGGGCGTATGCGTTTTTTCCTGAATATATTCAGGAAAAAACGCATACGCCCTTTTTGGCCAACCAAGCAAGCTTGCAAAGGAAATCTGCACTACAATGAAATCTCACTTCCCCCCGGTCAAAAGGGCCATCTGAAAAAAGTGTAAAATCCAGAAAGGCAGGACAGGCCATGGAGAACTGGGAGCCTTGTTATGCTGATGGGCGGGATGTAAATTGCCAACAGCCACTCGGGAGAAGTGTATGGTGTTTCCTGAAACATCTAAAAAACAAAGCAACAGAGCCTAGGGCACTTCCACTTATGGTCCTATAGCTTAGGGAAATGAAAATCAAAAAGACACAGCCACCCCAAAGTTTGGGACGGCTCTGTTTACAAGAACCTCGTTTACGGTACAAGTTCAATATCGCAGAAAGTGAAAAATGGATGAAGAAGCTGTGGTACTTACGTACAATGCAATATCACTCAGCAATGACATCTATGTCATCAGGCCCGTAGCAGCATAATGAGTGTATTCAGGTATGATGATTCTAACTGAAAGAAGTCACACAGAAAAAGAAACATCATAAGATATCACTAATACACGGAATGTAAACTTGGCTACACAGGAACTGCATTACAAAACAGAACAGGGTCTCAAATTTAGAAAACCAACTTATGCTTGCTTAAGGGGAAAGGTGAGTTGGGGTGCTGCATAAAACCAGAGATTGAAATGAGCACAGAGTAAGTTCCTTAAGCCAAATATGGAATAGACAAGATCTACTCCTTGCTCAACGAAATGGACTCAACACCCCATATTAAACGCCTAAGAATGTACCTGACTTGTAAGTATCTTAAACCCTATGGATTGCTATGTCTCTGAAAGGGAATCAAGGGTGTGTACAGGGGCATAAACGCAGCAGTGATAGGATTGGAGAGGTTCGGTGAGCAAATGAACACCCTTTGAATTCATATTGCATGGTACCCATTCAACGGGTCTCAACTCTCCAGGTTTAAGGGATTCTTCCTTCAGCTAAAACATGCATGTGGAACCCAGAGTATGATCAACTGTGTGATCGGGAGACGTCTTCAAATATGTCTCCGTTCTCATCCCCTGGTACTCGGGTGCAACATTCCAGATGCTTTACTAACACTCTCCCGACTTGGATAGTCAGTGCCTTTAACCTCCTGTTTGGCCCAGTTTGCAATTTCTGCGGAAGATGAACAGGAATAAGGAGAACCAATGAGAGACTAGCTGGAGGTGTCTGGACGGGCAAATTTAACTCTCATTTCCCACCAGGAAGAGGAATTAACCAAAGGCTCAGCGTGCCGTGCCGGAACCAGATTAGGGCCTGAAGCAATCCTGCGGTGTTGCGGCCAGCTCACAAGAAAGCGAGTTGAAGAAAGGAGCTCAGGGGCACTGTAATTCACAAACCTGCAGAGTTATAAATGACAGCTATCGTCCAAAAATATACTGAAGTAAGGCTGCCAAGAGGACTTGAAAGCGGGGCAGAATTGCAGGAAACCGATTTCAGGAGGTAGACTGGAATTGCATTGAACGCATAGGAAAAGAGGCAGAACGTCCACAATGATGCACTTGGCCAAAAAGGGCGTATGCGTTTTTTCCTGAATATATTCAGGAAAAAACGCATGCGCACTTTTTGGCCAACCAAGCAAGCTTGCAAAGGAAATCTGCACTACAATGAAGTTTCACTTCCCCCCGGTCAAAAGGGCCATCTGAAAAAAGTGTAAAATCCAGAAAGGCAGGACAGGCCATGGAGAACTGGGAGCCTTGTTATGCTGATGGGTGGGATGTAAATTGCCAACAGCCACTCGGGAGAAGTGTATGGTGTTTCCTGAAACATCTAAAAAACAAAGCAACAGAGCCTAGGGCACTTCCACTTATGGTCCTATAGATTAGGGAAATGAAAATCAAAAAGACACAGCCACCCCAAAGTTTGGGACGGCTCTGTTTACAAGAACCTCGTTTACGGTACAAGTTCAACATCGCAGAAAGTGAAAAATGGATGAAGAAGCTGTGGTACTTACGTACAATGCAATATCACTCAGCAATGACATCTATGTCATCAGGCCCGCAGCAGCATAATGAGTGGATTCAGGTATGATGATTCTACCTGAAATAAGTTACGCAGAAAGAGAAACATCATAAGATATCACTAATACACGGAATGTAAACTTGGCTACACAGGAACTGGATTACCAAACAGAACAGGGTCTCAAATTTAGAAAACCAACTTATGCTTGCTTAAGAGGAAAGGTGAGTTGGGGTGCTGCATAAAACCAGAGATTGAAATGAGCACAGAGTAAGTTCCTTAAGCCAAATATGGAATAGACAAGAGCTACTCCTTGCTCAACGAAATGGACTCAACACCCCATATTAAACGCCTAAGAATGTACCTGACTTGTAAGTATCTTAAAACCTATGGATTGCTATGTCTCTGAAAGGGAATCAAGCGTGTGTACAGGGGCATAAACGCAGCAGTGATAGGATTGGAGAGGTTCGGTGAGCAAATGAACACCCTTTGAAGTCATATTGCATGGTACCCATTCCACGGGTCTCAACTCTCCAGGTTTAAGGGATTCTTCCTTCAGCTAAAACATGCATGTGGAACCCAGAGTATGATCAACCGTGTGATCGGGAGACGTGTTCAAATATGTCTCCGTTCTCGTCCCCTGGTACTCGGGTGCAACATTCCAGACGCTTTACTAACACTCTCCCGACTTGGAGAGTCAGTGCCTTTAACCTCCTGTTTGGCCCAGTTTGCAATTTCTGCGGAAGATGAACAGGAATAGGGAGAACAAATGAGAGACTAGCTGGAGGTGTCTGGACGGGCAAATTTAACTCTCATTTCCCACCAGGAAGAGGAATTAACCAAAGGCTCAGCGTGCCGTGCCGGAACCAGATTAGGGCCTGAAGCAATCCTGCGGTGTTGCGGCCAGCTCACAAGAAAGCGAGTTGAAGAAAGGAGCTCAGGGGCACTGTAATTCACAAACCTGCAGAGTTATAAATGACAGCTATCGTCCAAAAATATACTGAAGTAAGGCAGCCAAGAGGACTTGAAAGCGGGGCCGAATTGCAGGAAACCGATTTCAGGAGGTAGACTGGAATTGCATTTAAAGCATAGGAAAAGAGGCAGAACGTCCACAATGATGCCCTTGGCCAAAAAGGGCGTATGCGTTTTTTCCTGAATATATTCAGGAAAAAACGCATACGCCCTTTTTGGCCAACCAAGCAAGCTTGCAAAGGAAATCTGCACTACAATGAAGTCTCACTTCCCCCCGGTCAAAAGGTCCATCTGAAAAAAGTGTAAAATCCAGAAAGGCAGGACAGGCCATGGAGAACTGGGAGCCTTGTTATGCTGATGGGCGGGATGTAAATTGCCAACAGCCACTCGGGAGAAGTGTATGGTGTTTCCTGAAACATCTAAAACACAAAGCAACAGAGCCTAGGGCACTTCCACTTATGGTCCTATAGCTTAGGGAAATGAAAATCAAAAAGACACAGCCACCCCAAAGTTTGGGACGGCTCTGTTTACAAGAACCTCGTTTACGGTACAAGTTCAATATCGCAGAAAGTGAAAAATGGATGAAGAAGCTGTGGTACTTACGTACAATGCAATATCACTCAGCAATGACATCTATGTCATCAGGCCCGTAGCAGCATAATGAGTGGATTCAGGTATGATGATTCTAACTGAAAGAAGTCACACAGAAAAAGAAACATCATAAGATATCACTAATACACGGAATGTAAACTTGGCTACACAGGAACTGGATTACAAAACAGAACAGGGTCTCAAATTTAGAAAACCAAATTATGCTTGCTTAAGGGGAAAGGTGAGTTGGGGTGCTGCATAAAACCAGAGATTGAAATGAGCACAGATAAAGTACCTTAAGCCAAATATGGAATAGACAAGAGCTACTCCTTGCTCAACGAAATGGACTCAACACCCCATATTAAACGCCTAAGAATGTACCTGACTAGTAAGTATCTTAAAACCTATGGATTGCTATGTGTCCGAAAGAGAATCAAGCGTGTGTACAGGGGCATAAACGCAGCAGTGGTAGAATTGGAGAGGTTCGGTGAGCAAATGAAGAACCTTTGAAGTCATATTGCACGGTACCCATTCCACGGGTCTCAACTCTCCAGGTTTAAGGGATTCTTCCTTCAGCTAAAACATGCATGTGGAACCCAGAGTATGATCAACCATGTGATCGGGAGACGTGTTCAAATATGTCTCCGTTCTCGTCCCCTGTTTCTCGGGTGCAACATTCCAGACGATTTACTAACACTCTCCCGACTTGGAGAGTCAGTGCCTTTAACCTCCTGTTTGGCGCAGTTTGCAATTTCTGCGGAAGATGAACAGGAATAGGGAGAACCAATGAGAGACTAGCTGGAGGTGTCTGGACGGGCAAATTTAACTCTCATTTCCCACCAGGAAGAGGAATTAACCAAAGGCTCAGCGTGCCATGCCGGAACCAGATTAGGGCCTGAAGCAATCCTGCGGTGTTGCGGCCAGCTCGCAAGAAAGCAAGTTGAAGAAAGGAGCTCAGGGTCACTGTAATTCACAAACCTGCAGAGTTATAAATGACAGCTATCGTCCAAAAATATACTGAAGTAAGGCTGCCAAGAGGACTTGAAAGCGGGGCAGAATTGCAGGAAACCGATTTCAGGAGGTAGACTGGAATTGCATTGAAAGCATAGGAAAAGAGGCAGAACGTCCACAATGATGCACTTGGCCAAAAAGGGCGTATGCGTTTTTTCCTGAATATATTCAGGAAAAAACGCATACGCCCTTTATGGCCAACCAAGCAAGCTTGCAAAGGAAATCTGCACTACAATGAAGTCTCACTTCCCCCGGGTCAATAGGGCCATCTGAAAAAAGTGTAAAATCCAGAAAGGCAGGACAGGCCATGGAGAACTGGGAGCCTTGTTATGCTGATGGGCGGGATGTAAATTGCCAACAGCCACTCGGGAGAAGTGTATGTGTTTCCTAAAACATCTAAAAAACAAAGCAACAGAGCCTAGGGCACTTCCACTTATGGTCCTATAGCTTAGGGAAATGAAAATCAAAAAGACACAGCCACCCCAAAGTTTGGGATGGCTCTGTTTACAAAACCTCGTTTACGGTACAAGTTCAATATCGCAGAAAGTGAAAAATGGATGAAGAAGTTGTGGTACTTACGTACAATGCAATATCACTCAGCAATGACCTCTATGTCATCAGGCCCGTAGCAGCATAATGAGTGGATTCAGGTATGATGATTCTAACTGAAAGAAGTCACACAGAAAAAGAAACATCATAAGATATCACTAATACACGGAATGTAAACTTGGCTACACAGGAACTGGATTACAAAACAGAACAGGGTCTCAAATTTAGAAAACCAAATTATGCTTGCTTAAGGGGAAAGGTGAGTTGGGGTGCTGCATAAAACCAGAGATTGAAATGAGCACAGATAAAGTACCTTAAGCCAATTATGGAATAGACAAGAGCTACTCCTTGCTCAACGAAATGGACTGAACACCCCATATTAAACGCCTAAGAATGTACCTGACTAGTAAGTATCTTAAAACCTATGGATTGCTATGTGTCCGAAAGAGAATCAAGCGTGTGTACAGGGGCATAAACGCAGCAGTGGTAGAATTGGAGAGGTTCGGTGAGCAAATGAAGAACCTTTGAAGTCATATTGCACGGTACCCATTCCACGGCTCTCAACTCTCCAGCTTTAAGGGATACTTCCTTCAGCTAAAACATGCATGTGGAACCCAGAGTATGATCAACCATGTGATCGGGAGACGTGTTCAAATATGTCTCCGTTCTCGTCCCCTGTTTCTCGGGTGCAACATTCCAGACGATTTACTAACACTCTCCCGACTTGGAGAGTCAGTGCCTTTAACCTCCTGTTTGGCCCAGTTTGCAATTTCTGCGGAAGATGAACAGGAATAGGGAGAACCAATGAGAGACTAGCTGGAGGTGTCTGGACGGGCAAATTTAACTCTCATTTCCCACCAGGAAGAGGAATTAACCAAAGGCTCAGCGTGCCGTGCCGGAACCAGATTAGGGCCTGAAGCAATCCTGCGGTGTTGCGGCCAGCTCGCAAGAAAGCAAGTTGAAGAAAGGAGCTCAGGGTCACTGTAATTCACAAACCTGCAGAGTTATAAATGACAGCTATCGTCCAAAAATATACTGAAGTAAGGCTGCCAAGAGGACTTGAAAGCGGGGCAGAATTGCAGGAAACCAAGTTCAGGAGGTAGACTGGAATTGCATTGAAAGCATAGGAAAAGAGGCAGAACGTCCACAATGATGCACTTGGCCAAAAAGGGCGTATGCGTTTTTTCCTGAATATGTTCAGGAAAAAACGCATACGCCCTTTTTGGCCAACCAAGCAAGCTTGCAAAGGAAATCTGCACTACAATGAAGTCTCACTTCTCCCCGGTCATAAGGGCCATCTGAAAAAAGTTTAAAATCCAGAAAGGCAGGACAGGCCATGGAGAACTGGGAGCCTTGTTATGCTGATGGGCGGGATGTAAATTGCCAACAGCCACTGGGGAGAAGTGTATGGTGTTTCCTGACACATCTAAAAAACAAAGCAACAGAGCCTAGGGCACTTCCACTTATGGTCCTATAGCTTAGGGAAATGAAAATCAAAAAGACACAGCCACCCCAAAGTTTGGGACGGCTCTGTTTACAAGAACCTCGTTTATGGTACAAGTTCAATATCGCAGAAAGTGAAAAATGGATGAAGAAGTTGTGGTACTTACGTACAATGCAATATCACTCAGCAATGACATCTATGTCATCAGGCCCGTAGCAGCATAATGAGTGGATTCAGCTATGATGATTCTAACTGAAAGAAGTCACACAGAAAAAGAAACATCATAAGATATCACTAATACACGCAATGTAAACATGGCTACACAGGAACTGGATTACAAAACAGAACAGGGTCTCAAATTTAGAAAACCAACTTATGCTTGCTTAAGGGGAAAGGTGAGTTGGGGTGCTGCATAAAACCAGAGATTGAAATGAGCACAGATAAAGTTCCTTAAGCCAAATATGGAATAGACAAGAGCTACTCCTTGCTCAATGAAATGGACTTAACACCCCATATTAAACGCCTAAGAATGTACCTGACTAGTAAGTATCTTAAAACCTATGGATTGCTATGTCTCCGAAAGGGAATCAAGCGTGTGTAGAGGGGAATAAACGCAGCAGTGATAGGATTGGAGAGGTTCGGTGAGCAAATGAAGACCCTTTGAAGTCATATTGCATGGTACCCATTCCACGGGTCTCAACTCTCCAGGTTTAAGGGATTCTTCCTTCAGCTAAAACATGCATGTGGAACCCAGAGTATGATCAACCGTGTTATCGGGAGACGTCTTCAAATATGTCTCCGTTCTCGTCCCCTGGTCCTCGGGTGCAACATTCCAGACGCTTTACTAACACTCTCCCGACTTGGAGAGTCAGTGCCTTTAACCTCCTGTTTGGCCCAGTTTGCAATTTCTGCGGAAGATGAACAGGAATAGGGAGAACCAATGAGAGACTAGCTGGAGGTGTCTGGACGGGCAAATTTAACTCTCATTTCCCACCAGGAAGAGGAATTAACCAAAGGCTCAGCATGCCATGCCGGAACCAGATTAGGGCCTGAAGCAATCCTGCTGTGTTGCGGCCAGCTCACAAGGAAGCGAGTTGAAGGAAGGAGTTCAGGGGCACTGTAATTCACAAACCTGCAGAGTTATAAATGACAGCTATCGTCCAAAAATATACTGAAGTAAGGCTGCCAAGAGGACTTGAAAGCGGGGCAGAATTGCAGGAAACCGATTTCAGGAGGTAGACTGGAATTGCATTTAAAGCATAGGAAAAGAGGCAGAACGTCCACAATGATGCACTTGGCCAAAAAGGGCGTATGCGTTTTTTCCTATTCAGGAAAAAATGCATACGCCCTTTTTGGCCAACCAAGCAAGCTTGCAAAGGAAATCTGCACTACAATGAAGTCTCACTTCCCCCCGGTCAAAAGGGCCATCTGAAAAAAGTGTAAAATCCAGAAAGGCAGGACAGGCCATGGAGAACTGGGAGCCTTGTTATGCTGATGGGCGGGATGTAAATTGCCAACAGCCACTCAGGAGAAGTGTATGTGTTTCCTGAAACATCTAAAAAACAAAGCAACAGAGCCTAGGGCACTTCCACTTATGGTCCTATAGCTTAGGGAAATGAAAATCAAAAAGACACAGCCACCCCAAAGTTTGGGACGGCTCTGTTTACAAGAACCTCGTTTACGGTACAAGTTCAATATCGCAGAAAGTGAAAAATGGATGAAGAAGCTGTGGTACTTACGTAAAATGCAATATCACTCAGCACTGACATCTATGTCATCAGGCCCGTAGCAGCATAATGAGTGGATTCAGGTATGATGATTCTAACTGAAATAAGTCACACAGAAAAAGAAACATCATAAGATATCACTAATACACGGAATGTAAACTTGGCTACACAGGAACTGGATTACAAAACAGAACAGGGTCTCAAATTTAGAAAACCAACTTATGCTTGCTTAAGGGGAAAGGTGAGTTGGGGTGCTGCATAAAACCAGAGATTGAAATGAGCACAGATAAAGTTCCTTAAGCCAAATATGGAATAGACAAGAGCTACTCCTTGCTCAACGAAATGGACTCAACACCCCATATTAAACGCCTAAGAATGTACCTGACTAGTAAGTATCTTAAAACCTATGGATTGCTATGTCTCTGAAAGAGAATCAAGCGTGTGTACAGGGGCATAAACGCAGCAGTGATAGGATTGGAGAGGTTCGGTGAGCAAATGAAGACCCTTTGAAGTCATACTGCATGGTACCCATTCCACGGGTCTCAACTCTCCAGGTTTAAGGGATTCTTCCTTCAGCTAAAACATGCATGTGGAACCCAGAGTATGATCAACCGTGTGATCGGGAGACGTGTTCAAATATGTCTCCGTTCTCGTCCCCTGGTACTCGGGTGCAACATTCCAGATGCTTTACTAACACTCTCCCAACTTGGAGAGTCAGTGCCTTTAACCTCCTGTTTGGCCCAGTTTGCAATTTCTGTGGAAGATGAACAGGAATAGGGAGAACCAATGAGAGACTAGCTGGAGGTGTCTAGACGAGCAAATTTAACTCTCATTTCCCACCAGGAAGAGGAATTAACCAAAGGCTCAGCGTGCCGTGCCGGAACCACATTAGGGCATGAAGCAATCCTGCGGTGTTGCGGCCAGCTCACAAGAAAGCGAGTTGAAGAAAGGAGCTCAGGGGCACTGTAATTCACAAACCTGCAGAGTTATAAATGACAGCTATCGTCCAAAAATATACTGAAGTAAGGCTGCCAAGAGGACTGGAAAGTGGAGCAGAATTGCAGGAAACTGATTTCAGGAGGTAGACTGGAATTGCATTTAAAGCATAGGAAAAGAGGCAGAACGTCCACAATGATGCACTTGGCCAAAAAGGGCGTATGCGTTTTTTCCTGAATATATTCAGGAAAAAACGCATACGTCCTTTTTGGCCAACCAAGCAAGCTTGCAAAGGAAATCTGCACTACAATGAAGTCTCACTTCCCCCCGGTCATAAGGGCCATCTGAAAAAAGTGTAAAATCCAGAAAGGCAGGACAGGCCATGGAGAACTGGGAGCCTTGTTATGCTGATGGGCGGGATGAAAATTGCCAACAGCCACTCGGGAGAAGTGTATGGTGTTTCCTGAAACATCTAAAAAACAAAGCAACAGAGCCTAGGGCACTTCCACTTATGGTCCTATAGCTTAGGGAAATGAAAATCAAAAAGACACAGCCACCCCAAAGTTTGGGACGGCGCTGTTTACAAGAACCTCGTTTACGGTACAAGTTCAATATCGCAGAAAGTGAAAAATGGATGAAGAAGTTGTGGTACTTACGTACAATGCAATATCACTCAGCAATGACATCTATGTCATCAGGCCCGTAGCAGCATAATGAGTGGATTCAGGTATGATGATTCTAACTGAAAGAAGTCACACAGAAAAAGAAACATCATAAGATATCACTAATACACGGAATGTAAACTTGGCTACACACGAACTGGATTACAAAACAGAACATGGTCTCAATTTAGAAAACCAACTTATGCTTGCTTAAGGGGAAAGGTGAGTTGGGGTGCTGCATAAAACCAGAGATTGTAATGAGCACAGATAAAGTTCCTTAAGCCAAATATGGAATAGACAAGAGCTACTCCTTGCTCAACGAAATGGACTCAACACCCCATATTAAACGCCTAAGAATGTACCTGACTAGTAAGTATCTTAAAACCTATGGATTGCTATGTCTCCGAAAGGGAATCAAGCGTGTGTACAGGGGAATAAACGCAGCAGTGATAGGATTGGAGAGGTTCGGTGAGCAAATGAAGACCCTTTGAAGTCATATTGCATGGTACCCATTCCACGGGTCTCAGCTCTCCAGGTTTAAGAGATTCTACCTTCAGCTAAAACATGCATGTGGAACCCAGAGTATGATCAACCGTGTGATCGGGAGACGTGTTCAAATATGTCTCCGTTCTCGTCCCCTGGTACTCGGGTGCAACATTCCAGACGCTTTACTAACACTCTCCCGACTTGGAGAGTCAGTGCCTTTAACCTCCTGTTTGGCCCAGTTTGCAATTTCTGCGTAAGATGAACAGGAATAGGGAGAACCAATGAGAGACTAGCTGGAGGTGTCTGGACGGGCAAATTTAACTCTCATTTCCCACCAGGAAGAGGAATTAACCAAAGGCTCAGCGTGCCGTGCCGGAACCACATTAGGGTCTGAAGCAATCCTGCGGTGTTGCGGCCAGCTCACAAGAAAGCGAGTTGAAGAAAGGAGCTCAGGGGCACTGTAATTCACAAACCTGCAGAGTTATAAATGACAGCTATCGTCCAAAAATATACTGAAGTAAGGCTGCCAAGAGGACTTGAAATCAGGGCAGAATTGCAGGAAACCGATTTCAGGAGGTAGACTGGAATTGCATTTAAAGCATAGGAAAAGAGGCAGAACGTCCACAATGATGCACTTGGCCAAAAAGGGCGTATGCGTTTTTTCCTGAATATATTCAGGAAAAAACGCATACGCCCTTTTTGGCCAACCAAGCAAGCTTGCAAAGGAAATCTGCACTACAATGAAGTCTCACTTCCCCCCGGTCAAAAGGGCCATCTGAAAAAAGTGTAATATCCAGAAAGGCAGCACAGGCCATGGAGAACTGGGAGCCTTGTTATGCTGATGGGCGGGATGTAAATTGCCAACAGCCACTCGGGAGAAGTGTATGGTGTTTCCTGAAACATCTAAAAAACAAAGCAACAGAGCCCAGGGCACTTCCACTTATGGTCCTATAGCTTAGGGAAATGAAAATCAAAAAGACACAGCCACCCCAATGTTTGGGACGGCTCTGTTTACAAGAACCTCGTTTACGGTACAAGTTCAATATCGCAGAAAGTGAAAAATGGATGAAGAAGCTGTGGTACTTACGTACAATGCAATATCACTCAGCAATGACATCTACGTCATCAGGCCCGTAGCAGCATAATGAGAGGATTCAGGTATGATGATTCTACCTGAAATAAGTCACGCAGAAAGAGAAACATCATAAGATATCACTAATACACGGAATGTAAACTTGGCTACACAGGAACTGGATTACAAAACAGAACAGGGTCTCAAATTTAGAAAACCAACTTATGCTTGCTTAAGGGGAAAGGTGAGTTGGGGTGCTGCATAAAACCAGAGATTGAAATGAGCACAGAGTAAGTTCTTTAAGCCAAATATGGAATAGACAAGAGCTACTCCTTGCGCAACGAAATGGACTCAACAGCCCATATTAAACGCCTAAGAATGTACCTGACTAGTAAGTATCTTAAAACCTATGGATTGCTATGTCTCCGAAAGAGAATCAAGCGTGTGTACAGGGGCATAAACGCAGCAGTGATAGGATTGGAGAGGTTCGGTGAGCAAATGAAGACCCTTTGAAGTCATATTGCATGGTACCCATTCCACGGGTCTCAACTCTCCAGGTTTAAGGGATTCTTCCTTCAGCTAAAACATGCATGTGGAACCCAGAGTATGATCAACCGTGTGATCGGGAGAAGTCTTCAAATATGTCTCCGTTCTCGTCCCCTGGTACTCGGGTGCAACATTCCAGACGCTTTACTAACACTCTTCCGACTTGGAGAGTCAGTGGCTTTAACCTCCTGTTTGGCCCAGTTTGCAATTTCTGCGGAAGATGAACAGGAATAGGGAGAACCAATGAGAGACTAGCTGGAGGTGTCTGGACGGGCAAATTTAACTCTCATTTCCCACCAGGAAGAGGAATTAACCAAAGGCTCAGCATGCCGTGCCGGAACCAGATTAGGGCCTGAAGCAATCCTGCGGTGTTGCAGCCAGCTCACAAGTAAGCGAGTTGAAGAAAGGAGCTCAGGGGCACTGTAATTCACAGACCTGCAGAGTTATAAATGACAGCTATCGTCCAAAAATATACTGAAGTAAGGCTGCCAGGAGGACTTGAAAGCGGGGCAGAATTGCAGGAAACCGATTTCAGGAGGTAGACTGTAATTGCATTGAAAGCATAGGAAAAGAGGCAGAACGTCCACAATGATGCACTTGGCCAAAAAGGGCGTATGTGTTTTTTCCTGAATATATTCAGGAAAAAACGCATACGCCCTTTTTGGCCAACCAAGCAAGCTTGCAAAGAATTCTGCACTACAATGAAGTCTCACTTCCCCCCGGTCAAAAGGGCCATCTGAAAAAAGTGTAAAATCCAGAAAGGCAGGACAGGCCATGGAGAACTGGGAGCCTTGTTATGCTGATGGGCGGGATGTAAATTGCCAACAGCCACTCGGGAGAAGTGTATGGTGTTTCCTGAAACATCTAAAAAACAAAGCAACAGAGCCTAGGGCACTTCCACTTATGGTCCTATAGCTTAGGGAAATGAAAATCAAAAAGACACAGCCACCCCAAAGTTTGGGACGGCTCTGTTTACAAGAACCTCGTTTACGGTACAAGTTCAATATCGCAGAAAGTGAAAAATGGATGAAGAAGCTCTTGTACTTACGTACAATGCAATATCACTCAGCAATGACATCTACGTCATCAGGCCCGTAGCAGCATAATGAGAGGATTCAGGTATGATGATTCTACCTGAAATAAGTCACGCAGAAAAAGAAACATCATAAGATATCACTAATACATGGAATGTAAACTTGGCTACACAGGAACTGGATTACAAAACAGAACAGGGTCTCAAATTTAGAAAACCAACTTATGCTTGCTTAAGGGGAAAGGTGAGTTGGGGTGCTGCATAAAACCAGAGATTGAAATGAGCACAGAGTAAGTTCCTTAAGCCAAATATGGAATAGACAAGAGCTACTCCTTGCTCAACGAAATGGACTCAACACCCCATATTAAACGCCTAAGAATGTACCTGACTAGTAAGTATCTTAAAACCTATGGATTGCTATGTCTCCGAAAGAGAATCAAGCGTGTGTACAGGGGCATAAATGCAGCAGTGATAGGATTGGAGAGGTTCGGTGAGCAAATGAAGACCCTTTGAAGTCATATTGCATGGTACCCATTCCACGGGTCTCAACTCTCCAGGTTTAAGGGATTCTTCCTTCAGCTAAAACATGCATGTGGAACCCAGAGTATGATCAACCGTGTGATCGGGAGAAGTCTTCAAATATGTCTCCGTTCTCGTCCCCTGGTACTCGGGTGCAACATTCCAGATGCTTTACTAACACTCTTCTGACTTGGAGAGTCAGTGCCTTTAACCTCCTGTTTGGCCCAGTTTGCAATTTCTGCGGAAGATGAACAGGAATAGGGAGAACCAATGAGAGACTAGCTGGAGGTGTCTGGACGGGCAAATTTAACTCTCATTTCCCACCAGGAAGAGGAATTAACCAAAGGCTCAGCATGCCGTGCCGGAACCAGATTAGGGCCTGAAGCAATCCTGCGGTGTTGCGGCCAGCTCACAAGAAAGCGAGTTGAAGAAAGGAGCTCAGGGGCACTGTAATTCACAGACCTGCAGAGTTATAAATGACAGCTATCGTCCAAAAATATACTGAAGTAAGGCTGCCAGGAGGACTTGAAAGCGGGGCAGAATTGCAGGAAACCGATTTCAGGAGGTAGACTGGAATTGCATTGAAAGCATAGGAAAAGAGGCAGAACGTCCACAATGATGCACTTGGCCAAAAAGGGCGTATGCGTTTTTTCCTGAATATATTCAGGAAAAAACGCATACGCACTTTTTGGCCAACCAAGCAAGCTTGCAAAGGAAATCTGCACTACAATGAAGTCTCACTTCCCCCCGGTCAAAAGGGCCATCTGAAAAAAGTGTAAAATCCAGAAAGGCAGGACAGGCCATGGAGAACTGGGAGCCTTGTTATGCTGATGGGCAGGATGTAAATTGCCAACAGCCACTGGGGAGAAGTGTATGGTGTTTCCTGAAACATCTAAAAAACAAAGCAACAGAGCCTAGGGCACTTCCACTTATGGTCCTATAGCTTAGGGAAATGAAAATCAAAAAGACACAGCCACCCCAAAGTTTGGGACGGCTCTGTTTACAAGAACCTCGTTTACGGTACAAGTTCAATATCGCAGAAAGTGAAAAATGGATGAAGAAGCTCTTGTACTTACGTACAATGCAATATCACTCAGCAATGACATCTACGTCATCAGGCCCGTAGCAGCATAATGAGAGGATTCAGGTATGATGATTCTACCTGAAATAAGTCACGCAGAAAAAGAAACATCATAAGATATCACTAATACATGGAATGTAAACTTGGCTACACAGGAACTGGATTACAAAACAGAACAGGGTCTCAAATTTAGAAAACCAACTTATGCTTGCTTAAGGGGAAAGGTGAGTTGGCGTGCTGCATAAAACCAGAGATTGAAATGAGCACAGAGTAAGTTCCTTAAGCCAAATATGGAATAGACAAGAGCTACTACTTGCTCAACGAAATGGACTCAACACCCCATATTAAACGCCTAAGAATGTACCTGACTAGTAAGTATCTTAAAACCTATGGATTGCTCTGTCTCCGAAAGAGAATCAAGCGTGTGTACAGGGGCATAAACGCAGCAGTGATAGGATTGGAGAGGTTCGGTGAGCAAATGAAGACCCTTTGAAGTCATATTGCATGGTACCCATTCCACGGGTCTCAACTCTCCAGGTTTAAGGGATTCTTCCTTCAGCTAAAACATGCATGTGGAACCCAGAGTATGATCAACCGTGTGATCGGGAGACGTGTTCAAATATGTCTCCGTTCTCGTCCCCTGGTACTCGGGTGCAACATTCCAGACGCTTTACTAACACTCTCCCGACTTGGAGAGTCAGTGCCTTTAACCTCCTGTTTGGCCCAGTTTGCAATTTCTGCGGAAGATGAACAGGAATAGGGAGAACCAATGAGAGACTAGCTGGAGGTGTCTGGACGGGCAAATTTAACTCTCATTTCCCAGCAGGAAGAGGAATTAACCAAAGGCTCAGCGTGCCGTGCCGGAACCACATTAGGGCCTGAAGCAATCCTGCGGTGTTGCGGCCAGCTCACAAGAAAGCGAGTTGAAGAAAGGAGCTCAGGGGCACTGTAATTCACAAACCTGCAGAGTTATAAATGACAGCTATCGTCCAAAAATATACTGAAGTAAGGCTGCCAGGAGGACTTGAAAGCGGGGCAGAATTGCAGGAAACCGATTTCAGGAGGTAGACTGGAATTGCATTGAAAGCATAGGAAAAGAGGCAGAACGTCCACAATGATGCACTTGGGCAAAAACGGCGTATGTGTTTTTTCCTGAATATATTCAGGAAAAAACGCATACGCCCTTTTTGGCCAACCAAGCAAGCTTGCAAAGGAAATCTGCACTACAATGAAGTCTCACTTCCCCCCGGTCAAAAGGGCCATCTGAAAAAAGTGTAATATCCAGAAAGGCAGCACAGGCCATGGAGAACTGGGAGCCTTGTTATTCTGATGGGCGGGATGTAAATTGCCAACAGCCACTGGGGAGAAGTGTATGGTGTTTCCTGAAACATCTAAAAAACAAAGCAACAGAGCCCAGGGCACTTCCACTTATGGTCCTATAGCTTAGGGAAATGAAAATCAAAAAGACACAGCCACCCCAATGTTTGGGACGGCTCTGTTTACAAGAACCTCGTTTACGGTACAAGTTCAATATCGCAGAAAGTGAAAAATGGATGAAGAAGCTGTGGTACTTACGTACAATGCAATATCACTCAGCAATGACATCTACGTCATCAGGCCCGTAGCAGCATAATGAGAGGATTCAGGTATGATGATTCTACCTGAAATAAGTCACGCAGAAAAAGAAACATCATAAGATATCACTAATACACGGAATGTAAACTTGGCTACACAGGAACTGGATTACAAAACAGAACAGGGTCTCAAATTTAGAAAACCAACTTATGCTTGCTTAAGGGGAAAGGTGAGTTGGGGTGCTGCATAAAACCAGAGATTGAAATGAGCACAGAGTAAGTTCTTTAAGCCAAATATGGAATAGACAAGAGCTACTCCTTGCGCAACGAAATGGACTCAACAGCCCATATTAAACGCCTAAGAATGTACCTGACTAGTAAGTATCTTAAAACCTATGGATTGCTATGTCTCCGAAAGAGAATCAAGCGTGTGTACAGGGGCATAAACGCAGCAGTGATAGGATTGGAGAGGTTCGGTGAGCAAATGAAGACCCTTTGAAGTCATATTGCATGGTACCCATTCCACGGGTCTCAACTCTCCAGGTTTAAGGGATTCTTCCTTCAGCTAAAACATGCATGTGGAACCCAGAGTATGATCAACCGTGTGATCGGGAGAAGTCTTCAAATATGTCTCCGTTCTCGTCCCCTGGTACTCGGGTGCAACATTCCAGACGCTTTACTAACACTCTTCCTACTTGGAGAGTCAGTGGCTTTAACCTCCTGTTTGGCCCAGTTTGCAATTTCTGCGGAAGATGAACAGGAATAGGGAGAACCAATGAGAGACTAGCTGGAGGTGTCTGGACGGGCAAATTTAACTCTCATTTCCCACCAGGAAGAGGAATTAACCAAAGGCTCAGCATGCCGTGCCGGAACCAGATTAGGGCCTGAAGCAATCCTGCGGTGTTGCAGCCAGCTCACAAGAAAGCGAGTTGAAGAAAGGAGCTCAGGGGCACTGTAATTCACAGACCTGCAGAGTTATAAATGACAGCTATCGTCCAAAAATATACTGAAGTAAGGCTGCCAGGAGGACTTGAAAGCGGGGCAGAATTGCAGGAAACCGATTTCAGGAGGTAGACTGTAATTGCATTGAAAGCATAGGAAAAGAGGCAGAACGTCCACAATGATGCACTTGGCCAAAAAGGGCGTATGTGTTTTTTCCTGAATATATTCAGGAAAAAACGCATACGCCCTTTTTGGCCAACCAAGCAAGCTTGCAAAGAATTCTGCACTACAATGAAGTCTCACTTCCCCCCGGTCAAAAGGGCCATCTGAAAAAAGTGTAAAATCCAGAAAGGCAGGACAGGCCATGGAGAACTGGGAGCCTTGTTATGCTGATGGGCGGGATGTAAATTGCCAACAGCCACTCGGGAGAAGTGTATGGTGTTTCCTGAAACATCTAAAAAACAAAGCAACAGAGCCTAGGGCACTTCCACTTATGGTCCTATAGCTTAGGGAAATGAAAATCAAAAAGACACAGCCACCCCAAAGTTTGGGACGGCTCTGTTTACAAGAACCTCGTTTACGGTACAAGTTCAATATCGCAGAAAGTGAAAAATGGATGAAGAAGCTCTTGTACTTACGTACAATGCAATATCACTCAGCAATGACATCTACGTCATCAGGCCCGTAGCAGCATAATGAGAGGATTCAGGTATGATGATTCTACCTGAAATAAGTCACGCAGAAAAAGAAACATCATAAGATATCACTAATACATGGAATGTAAACTTGGCTACACAGGAACTGGATTACAAAACAGAACAGGGTCTCAAATTTAGAAAACCAACTTATGCTTGCTTAAGGGGAAAGGTGAGTTGGGGTGCTGCATAAAACCAGAGATTGAAATGAGCACAGAGTAAGTTCCTTAAGCCAAATATGGAATAGACAAGAGCTACTCCTTGCTCAACGAAATGGACTCAACACCCCATATTAAACGCCTAAGAATGTACCTGACTAGTAAGTATCTTAAAACCTATGGATTGCTATGTCTCCGAAAGAGAATCAAGCGTGTGTACAGGGGCATAAACGCAGCAGTGATAGGATTGGAGAGGTTCGGTGAGCAAATGAAGACCCTTTGAAGTCATATTGCATGGTACCCATTCCACGGGTCTCAACTCTCCAGGTTTAAGGGATTCTTCCTTCAGCTAAAACATGCATGTGGAACCCAGAGTATGATCAACCGTGTGATCGGGAGAAGTCTTCAAATATGTCTCCGTTCTCGTCCCCTGGTACTCGGGTGCAACATTCCAGATGCTTTACTAACACTCTTCTGACTTGGAGAGTCAGTGCCTTTAACCTCCTGTTTGGCCCAGTTTGCAATTTCTGCGGAAGATGAACAGGAATAGGGAGAACCAATGAGAGACTAGCTGGAGGTGTCTGGACGGGCAAATTTAACTCTCATTTCCCACCAGGAAGAGGAATTAACCAAAGGCTCAGCATGCCGTGCCGGAACCAGATTAGGGCCTGAAGCAATCCTGCGGTGTTGCGGCCAGCTCACAAGAAAGCGAGTTGAAGAAAGGAGCTCAGGGGCACTGTAATTCACAGACCTGCAGAGTTATAAATGACAGCTATCGTCCAAAAATATACTGAAGTAAGGCTGCCAGGAGGACTTGAAAGCGGGGCAGAATTGCAGGAAACCGATTTCAGGAGGTAGACTGGAATTGCATTGAAAGCATAGGAAAAGAGGCAGAACGTCCACAATGATGCACTTGGCCAAAAAGGGCGTATGCGTTTTTTCCTGAATATATTCAGGAAAAAACGCATACGCCCTTTTTGGCCAACCAAGCAAGCTTGCAAAGGAAATCTGCACTACAATGAAGTCTCACTTCCCCCCGGTCAAAAGGGCCATCTGAAAAAAGTGTAAAATCCAGAAAGGCAGGACAGGCCATGGAGAACTGGGAGCCTTGTTATGCTGATGGGCGGGATGTAAATTGCCAACAGCCACTGGGGAGAAGTGTATGGTGTTTCCTGAAACATCTAAAAAACAAAGCAACAGAGCCTAGGGCACTTCCACTTATGGTCCTATAGCTTAGGGAAATGAAAATCAAAAAGACACAGCCACCCCAAAGTTTGGGACGGCTCTGTTTACAAGAACCTCGTTTACGGTACAAGTTCAATATTGCAGAAAGTGAAAAATGGATGAAGAAGCTCTTGTACTTACGTACAATGCAATATCACTCAGCAATGACATCTACGTCATCAGGCCCGTAGCAGCATAATGAGAGGATTCAGGTATGATGATTCTACCTGAAATAAGTCACGCAGAAAAAGAAACATCATAAGATATCACTAATACATGGAATGTAAACTTGGCTACACAGGAACTGGATTACAAAACAGAACAGGGTCTCAAATTTAGAAAACCAACTTATGCTTGCTTAAGGGGAAAGGTGAGTTGGCGTGCTGCATAAAACCAGAGATTGAAATGAGCACAGAGTAAGTTCCTTAAGCCAAATATGGAATAGACAAGAGCTACTACTTGCTCAACGAAATGGACTCAACACCCCATATTAAACGCCTAAGAATGTACCTGACTAGTAAGTATCTTAAAACCTATGGATTGCTATGTCTCCGAAAGAGAATCAAGCGTGTGTACAGGGGCATAAACGCAGCAGTGATAGGATTGGACAGGTTCGGTGAGCAAATGAAGACCCTTTGAAGTCATATTGCATGGTACCCATTCCACGGGTCTCAACTCTCCAGGTTTAAGGGATTCTTCCTTCAGCTAAAACATGCATGTGGAACCCAGAGTATGATCAACCGTGTGATCGGGAGACGTGTTCAAATATGTCTCCGTTCTCGTCCCCTGGTACTCGGGTGTAACATTCCAGACGCTTTACTAACACTCTCCCGACTTGGAGAGTCAGTGCCTTTAACCTCCTGTTTGGCCCAGTTTGCAATTTCTGCGGAAGATGAACAGGAATAGGGAGAACCAATGAGAGACTAGCTGGAGGTGTCTGGACGGGCAAATTTAACTCTCATTTCCCAGCAGGAAGAGGAATTAACCAAAGGCTCAGCGTGCCGTGCCGGAACCACATTAGGGCCTGAAGCAATCCTGCGCTGTTGCGGCCAGCTCACAAGAAAGCGAGTTGAAGAAAGGAGCTCAGGGGCACTGTAATTCACAAACCTGCAGAGTTATAAATGACAGCTATCGTCCAAAAATATACTGAAGTAAGGCTGCCAGGAGGACTTGAAAGCGGGGCAGAATTGCAGGAAACCGATTTCAGGAGGTAGACTGGAATTGCATTGAAAGCATAGGAAAAGAGGCAGAACGTCCACAATGATGCACTTGGGCAAAAACGGCGTATGTGTTTTTTCCTGAATATATTCAGGAAAAAACGCATACGCCCTTTTTGGCCAACCAAGCAAGCTTGCAAAGGAAATCTGCACTACAATGAAGTCTCACTTCCCCCCGGTCAAAAGGGCCATCTGAAAAAAGTGTAATATCCAGAAAGGCAGCACAGGCCATGGAGAACTGGGAGCCTTGTTATGCTGATGGGCGGGATGTAAATTGCCAACAGCCACTCGGGAGAAGTGTATGGTGTTTCCTGAAACATCTAAAAAACAAAGCAACAGAGCCCAGGGCACTTCCACTTATGGTCCTATAGCTTAGGGAAATGAAAATCAAAAAGACACAGCCACCCCAATGTTTGGGACGGCTCTGTTTACAAGAACCTCGTTTACGGTACAAGTTCAATATCGCAGAAAGTGAAAAATGGATGAAGAAGCTGTGGTACTTACGTACAATGCAATATCACTCAGCAATGACATCTACGTCATCAGGCCCGTAGCAGCATAATGAGAGGATTCAGGTATGATGATTCTACCTGAAATAAGTCACGCAGAAAAAGAAACATCATAAGATATCACTAATACACGGAATGTAAACTTGGCTACACAGGAACTGGATTACAAAACAGAACAGGGTCTCAAATTTAGAAAACCAACTTATGCTTGCTTAAGGGGAAAGGTGAGTTGGGGTGCTGCATAAAACCAGAGATTGAAATGAGCACAGAGTAAGTTCTTTAAGCCAAATATGGAATAGACAAGAGCTACTCCTTGCGCAACGAAATGGACTCAACAGCCCATATTAAACGCCTAAGAATGTACCTGACTAGTAAGTATCTTAAAACCTATGGATTGCTATGTCTCCGAAAGAGAATCAAGCGTGTGTACAGGGGCATAAACGCAGCAGTGATAGGATTGGAGAGGTTCGGTGAGCAAATGAAGACCCTTTGAAGTCATATTGCATGGTACCCATTCCACGGGTCTCAACTCTCCAGGTTTAAGGGATTCTTCCTTCAGCTAAAACATGCATGTGGAACCCAGAGTATGATCAACCGTGTGATCGGGAGAAGTCTTCAAATATGTCTCCGTTCTCGTCCCCTGGTACTCGGGTGCAACATTCCAGACGCTTTACTAACACTCTTCCGACTTGGAGAGTCAGTGGCTTTAACCTCCTGTTTGGCCCAGTTTGCAATTTCTGCGGAAGATGAACAGGAATAGGGAGAACCAATGAGAGACTAGCTGGAGGTGTCTGGACGGGCAAATTTAACTCTCATTTCCCACCAGGAAGAGGAATTAACCAAAGGCTCAGCATGCCGTGCCGGAACCAGATTAGGGCCTGAAGCAATCCTGCGGTGTTGCAGCCAGCTCACAAGAAAGCGAGTTGAAGAAAGGAGCTCAGGGGCACTGTAATTCACAGACCTGCAGAGTTATAAATGACAGCTATCGTCCAAAAATATACTGAAGTAAGGCTGCCAGGAGGACTTGAAAGCGGGGCAGAATTGCAGGAAACCGATTTCAGGAGGTAGACTGTAATTGCATTGAAAGCATAGGAAAAGAGGCAGAACGTCCACAATGATGCACTTGGCCAAAAAGGGCGTATGTGTTTTTTCCTGAATATATTCAGGAAAAAACGCATACACCCTTTTTGGCCAACCAAGCAAGCTTGCAAAGGAAATCTGCACTACAATGAAGTCTCACTTCCCCCCGGTCAAAAGGGCCATCTGAAAAAAGTGTAATATCCAGAAAGGCAGCACAGGCCATGGAGAACTGGGAGCCTTGTTATGCTGATGGGCGGGATGTAAATTGCCAACAGCCACTCCGGAGAAGTGTATGGTGTTTCCTGAAACATCTAAAAAACAAAGCAACAGAGCCCAGGGCACTTCCACTTATGGTCCTATAGCTTAGGGAAATGAAAATCAAAAAGACACAGCCACCCCAATGTTTGGGACGGCTCTGTTTACAAGAACCTCGTTTACGGTACAAGTTCAATATCGCAGAAAGTGAAAAATGGATGAAGAAGCTGTGGTACTTACGTACAATGCAATATCACTCAGCAATGACATCTACGTCATCAGGCCCGTAGCAGCATAATGAGAGGATTCAGGTATGATGATTCTACCTGAAATAAGTCACGCAGAAAAAGAAACATCATAAGATATCACTAATACACGGAATGTAAACTTGGCTACACAGGAACTGGATTACAAAACAGAACAGGGTCTCAAATTTAGAAAACCAACTTATGCTTGCTTAAGGGGAAAGGTGAGTTGGGGTGCTGCATAAAACCAGAGATTGAAATGAGCACAGAGTAAGTTCTTTAAGCCAAATATGGAATAGACAAGAGCTACTCCTTGCGCAACGAAATGGACTCAACAGCCCATATTAAACGCCTAAGAATGTACCTGACTAGTAAGTATCTTAAAACCTATGGATTGCTATGTCTCCGAAAGAGAATCAAGCGTGTGTACAGGGGCATAAACGCAGCAGTGATAGGATTGGAGAGGTTCGGTGAGCAAATGAAGACCCTTTGAAGTCATATTGCATGGTACCCATTCCACGGGTCTCAACTCTCCAGGTTTAAGGGATTCTTCCTTCAGCTAAAACATGCATGTGGAACCCAGAGTATGATCAACCGTGTGATCGGGAGAAGTCTTCAAATATGTCTCCGTTCTCGTCCCCTGGTACTCGGGTGCAACATTCCAGACGCTTTACTAACACTCTTCCGACTTGGAGAGTCAGTGGCTTTAACCTCCTGTTTGGCCCAGTTTGCAATTTCTGCGGAAGATGAACAGGAATAGGGAGAACCAATGAGAGACTAGCTGGAGGTGTCTGGACGGGCAAATTTAACTCTCATTTCCCACCAGGAAGAGGAATTAACCAAAGGCTCAGCATGCCGTGCCGGAACCAGATTAGGGCCTGAAGCAATCCTGCGGTGTTGCAGCCAGCTCACAAGAAAGCGAGTTGAAGAAAGGAGCTCAGGGGCACTGTAATTCACAGACCTGCAGAGTTATAAATGACAGCTATCGTCCAAAAATATACTGAAGTAAGGCTGCCAGGAGGACTTGAAAGCGGGGCAGAATTGCAGGAAACCGATTTCAGGAGGTAGACTGTAATTGCATTGAAAGCATAGGAAAAGAGGCAGAACGTCCACAATGATGCACTTGGCCAAAAAGGGCGTATGTGTTTTTTCCTGAATATATTCAGGAAAAAACGCATACGCCCTTTTTGGCCAACCAAGCAAGCTTGCAAAGAATTCTGCACTACAATGAAGTCTCACTTCCCCCCGGTCAAAAGGGCCATCTGAAAAAAGTGTAAAATCCAGAAAGGCAGGACAGGCCATGGAGAACTGGGAGCCTTGTTATGCTGATGGGCGGGATGTAAATTGCCAACAGCCACTCGGGAGAAGTGTATGGTGTTTCCTGAAACATCTAAAAAACAAAGCAACAGAGCCTAGGGCACTTCCACTTATGGTCCTATAGCTTAGGGAAATGAAAATCAAAAAGACACAGCCACCCCAAAGTTTGGGACGGCTCTGTTTACAAGAACCTCGTTTACGGTACAAGTTCAATATCGCAGAAAGTGAAAAATGGATGAAGAAGCTCTTGTACTTACGTACAATGCAATATCACTCAGCAATGACATCTACGTCATCAGGCCAGTAGCAGCATAATGAGAGGATTCAGGTATGATGATTCTACCTGAAATAAGTCACGCAGAAAAAGAAACATCATAAGATATCACTAATACATGGAATGTAAACTTGGCTACACAGGAACTGGATTACAAAACAGAACAGGGTCTCAAATTTAGAAAACCAACTTATGCTTGCTTAAGGGGAAAGGTGAGTTGGGGTGCTGCATAAAACCAGAGATTGAAATGAGCACAGAGTAAGTTCCTTAAGCCAAATATGGAATAGACAAGAGCTACTCCTTGCTCAACGAAATGGACTCAACACCCCATATTAAACGCCTAAGAATGTACCTGACTAGTAAGTATCTTAAAACCTATGGATTGCTATGTCTCCGAAAGAGAATCAAGCGTGTGTACAGGGGCATAAACGCAGCAGTGATAGGATTGGAGAGGTTCGGTGAGCAAATGAAGACCCTTTGAAGTCATATTGCATGGTACCCATTCCACGGGTCTCAACTCTCCAGGTTTAAGGGATTCTTCCTTCAGCTAAAACATGCATGTGGAACCCAGAGTATGATCAACCGTGTGATCGGGAGAAGTCTTCAAATATGTCTCCGTTCTCGTCCCCTGTTACTCGGGTGCAACATTCCAGATGCTTTACTAACACTCTTCTGACTTGGAGAGTCAGTGCCTTTAACCTCCTGTTTGGCCCAGTTTGCAATTTCTGCGGAAGATGAACAGGAATAGGGAGAACCAATGAGAGACTAGCTGGAGGTGTCTGGACGGGCAAATTTAACTCTCATTTCCCACCAGGAAGAGGAATTAACCAAAGGCTCAGCATGCCGTGCCGGAACCAGATTAGGGCCTGAAGCAATCCTGCGGTGTTGCGGCCAGCTCACAAGAAAGCGAGTTGAAGAAAGGAGCTCAGGGGCACTGTAATTCACAGACCTGCAGAGTTATAAATGACAGCTATCGTCCAAAAATATACTGAAGTAAGGCTGCCAGGAGGACTTGAAAGCGGGGCAGAATTGCAGGAAACCGATTTCAGGAGGTAGACTGGAATTGCATTGAAAGCATAGGAAAAGAGGCAGAACGTCCACAATGATGCACTTGGCCAAAAAGGGCGTATGCGTTTTTTCCTGAATATATTCAGGAAAAAACGCATACGCCCTTTTTGGCCAACCAAGCAAGCTTGCAAAGGAAATCTGCACTACAATGAAGTCTCACTTCCCCCCGGTCAAAAGGGCCATCTGAAAAAAGTGTAAAATCCAGAAAGGCAGGACAGGCCATGGAGAACTGGGAGCCTTGTTATGCTGATGGGCGGGATGTAAATTGCCAACAGCCACTGGGGAGAAGTGTATGGTGTTTCCTGAAACATCTAAAAAACAAAGCAACAGAGCCTAGGGCACTTCCACTTATGGTCCTATAGCTTAGGGAAATGAAAATCAAAAAGACACAGCCACCCCAAAGTTTGGGACGGCTCTGTTTACAAGAACCTCGTTTACGGTACAAGTTCAATATCGCAGAAAGTGAAAAATGGATGAAGAAGCTCTTGTACTTACGTACAATGCAATATCACTCAGCAATGACATCTACGTCATCAGGCCCGTAGCAGCATAATGAGAGGATTCAGGTATGATGATTCTACCTGAAATAAGTCACGCAGAAAAAGAAACATCATAAGATATCACTAATACATGGAATGTAAACTTGGCTACACAGGAACTGGATTACAAAACAGAACAGGGTCTCAAATTTAGAAAACCAACTTATGCTTGCTTAAGGGGAAAGGTGAGTTGGCGTGCTGCATAAAACCAGAGATTGAAATGAGCACAGAGTAAGTTCCTTAAGCCAAATATGGAATAGACAAGAGCTACTACTTGCTCAACGAAATGGACTCAACACCCCATATTAAACGCCTAAGAATGTACCTGACTAGTAAGTATCTTAAAACCTATGGATTGCTATGTCTCCGAAAGAGAATCAAGCGTGTGTACAGGGGCATAAACGCAGCAGTGATAGGATTGGAGAGGTTCGGTGAGCAAATGAAGACCCTTTGAAGTCATATTGCATGGTACCCATTCCACGGGTCTCAACTCTCCAGGTTTAAGGGATTCTTCCTTCAGCTAAAACATGCATGTGGAACCCAGAGTATGATCAACCGTGTGATCGGGAGACGTGTTCAAATATGTCTCCGTTCTTGTCCCCTGGTACTCGGGTGCAACATTCCAGACGCTTTACTAACACTCTCCCGACTTGGAGAGTCAGTGCCTTTAACCTCCTGTTTGGCCCAGTTTGCAATTTCTGCGGAAGATGAACAGGAATAGGGAGAACCAATGAGAGACTAGCTGGAGGTGTCTGGACGGGCAAATTTAACTCTCATTTCCCACCAGGAAGAGGAATTAACCAAAGGCTCAGCATGCCGTGCCGGAACCAGATTAGGGCCTGAAGCAATCCTGCGGTGTTGCGGCCAGCTCACAAGAAAGCGAGTTGAAGAAAGGAGCTCAGGGGCACTGTAATTCACAGACCTGCAGAGTTATAAATGACAGCTATCGTCCAAAAATATACTGAAGTAAGGCTGCCAGGAGGACTTGAAAGCGGGGCAGAATTGCAGGAAACCGATTTCAGGAGGTAGACTGGAATTGCATTGAAAGCATAGGAAAAGAGGCAGAACGTCCACAATGATGCACTTGGCCAAAAAGGGCGTATGCGTTTTTTCCTGAATATATTCAGGAAAAAACGCATACGCCCTTTTTGGCCAACCAAGCAAGCTTGCAAAGGAAATCTGCACTACAATGAAGTCTCACTTCCCCCCGGTCAAAAGGGCCATCTGAAAAAAGTGTAAAATCCAGAAAGGCAGGACAGGCCATGGAGAACTGGGAGCCTTGTTATGCTGATGGGCGGGATGTAAATTGCCAACAGCCACTCGGGAGAAGTGTATGGTGTTTCCTGAAACATCTAAAAAACAAAGCAACAGAGCCTAGGGCACTTCCACTTATGGTCCTATAGCTTAGGGAAATGAAAATCAAAAAGACACAGCCACCCCAAAGTTTGGGACGGCTCTGTTTACAAGAACCTCGTTTACGGTACAAGTTCAATATCGCAGAAAGTGAAAAATGGATGAAGAAGCTCTTGTACTTACGTACAATGCAATATCACTCAGCAATGACATCTACGTCATCAGGCCCGTAGCAGCATAATGAGAGGATTCAGGTATGATGATTCTACCTGAAATAAGTCACGCAGAAAAAGAAACATCATAAGATATCACTAATACATGGAATGTAAACTTGGCTACACAGGAACTGGATTACAAAACAGAACAGGGTCTCAAATTTAGAAAACCAACTTATGCTTGCTTAAGGGGAAAGGTGAGTTGGGGTGCTGCATAAAACCAGAGATTGAAATGAGCACAGAGTAAGTTCCTTAAGCCAAATATGGAATAGACAAGAGCTACTCCTTGCTCAACGAAATGGACTCAACACCCCATATTAAACGCCTAAGAATGTACCTGACTAGTAAGTATCTTAAAACCTATGGATTGCTATGTCTCCGAAAGAGAATCAAGCGTGTGTACAGGGGCATAAACGCAGCAGTGATAGGATTGGAGAGGTTCGGTGAGCAAATGAAGACCCTTTGAAGTCATATTGCATGGTACCCATTCCACGGGTCTCAACTCTCCAGGTTTAAGGGATTCTTCCTTCAGCTAAAACATGCATGTGGAACCCAGAGTATGATCAACCGTGTGATCGGGAGAAGTCTTCAAATATGTCTCCGTTCTCGTCCCCTGTTACTCGGGTGCAACATTCCAGATGCTTTACTAACACTCTTCTGACTTGGAGAGTCAGTGCCTTTAACCTCCTGTTTGGCCCAGTTTGCAATTTCTGCGGAAGATGAACAGGAATAGGGAGAACCAATGAGAGACTAGCTGGAGGTGTCTGGACGGGCAAATTTAACTCTCATTTCCCACCAGGAAGAGGAATTAACCAAAGGCTCAGCATGCCGTGCTGGAACCAGATTAGGGCCTGAAGCAATCCTGCGGTGTTGCGGCCAGCTCACAAGAAAGCGAGTTGAAGAAAGGAGCTCAGGGGCACTGTAATTCACAGACCTGCAGAGTTATAAATGACAGCTATCGTCCAAAAATATACTGAAGTAAGGCTGCCAGGAGGACTTGAAAGCGGGGCAGAATTGCAGGAAACCGATTTCAGGAGGTAGACTGGAATTGCATTGAAAGCATAGGAAAAGAGGCAGAACGTCCACAATGATGCACTTGGCCAAAAAGGGCGTATGCGTTTTTTCCTGAATATATTCAGGAAAAAACGCATACGCCCTTTTTGGCCAACCAAGCAAGCTTGCAAAGGAAATCTGCACTACAATGAAGTCTCACTTCCCCCCGGTCAAAAGGGCCATCTGAAAAAAGTGTAAAATCCAGAAAGGCAGGACAGGCCATGGAGAACTGGGAGCCTTGTTATGCTGATGGGCGGGATGTAAATTGCCAACAGCCACTGGGGAGAAGTGTATGGTGTTTCCTGAAACATCTAAAAAACAAAGCAACAGAGCCTAGGGCACTTCCACTTATGGTCCTATAGCTTAGGGAAATGAAAATCAAAAAGACACAGCCACCCCAAAGTTTGGGACGGCTCTGTTTACAAGAACCTCGTTTACGGTACAAGTTCAATATCGCAGAAAGTGAAAAATGGATGAAGAAGCTCTTGTACTTACGTACAATGCAATATCACTCAGCAATGACATCTACGTCATCAGGCCCGTAGCAGCATAATGAGAGGATTCAGGTATGATGATTCTACCTGAAATAAGTCACGCAGAAAAAGAAACATCATAAGATATCACTAATACATGGAATGTAAACTTGGCTACACAGGAACTGGATTACAAAACAGAACAGGGTCTCAAATTTAGAAAACCAACTTATGCTTGCTTAAGGGGAAAGGTGAGTTGGCGTGCTGCATAAAACCAGAGATTGAAATGAGCACAGAGTAAGTTCCTTAAGCCAAATATGGAATAGACAAGAGCTACTACTTGCTCAACGAAATGGACTCAACACCCCATATTAAACGCCTAAGAATGTACCTGACTAGTAAGTATCTTAAAACCTATGGATTGCTATGTCTCCGAAAGAGAATCAAGCGTGTGTACAGGGGCATAAACGCAGCAGTGATAGGATTGGAGAGGTTCGGTGAGCAAATGAAGACCCTTTGAAGTCATATTGCATGGTACCCATTCCACGGGTCTCAACTCTCCAGGTTTAAGGGATTCTTCCTTCAGCTAAAACATGCATGTGGAACCCAGAGTATGATCAACCGTGTGATCGGGAGACGTGTTCAAATATGTCTCCGTTCTTGTCCCCTGGTACTCGGGTGCAACATTCCAGACGCTTTACTAACACTCTCCCGACTTGGAGAGTCAGTGCCTTTAACCTCCTGTTTGGCCCAGTTTGCAATTTCTGCGGAAGATGAACAGGAATAGGGAGAACCAATGAGAGACTAGCTGGAGGTGTCTGGACGGGCAAATTTAACTCTCATTTCCCACCAGGAAGAGGAATTAACCAAAGGCTCAGCATGCCGTGCCGGAACCAGATTAGGGCCTGAAGCAATCCTGCGGTGTTGCGGCCAGCTCACAAGAAAGCGAGTTGAAGAAAGGAGCTCAGGGGCACTGTAATTCACAGACCTGCAGAGTTATAAATGACAGCTATCGTCCAAAAATATACTGAAGTAAGGCTGCCAGGAGGACTTGAAAGCGGGGCAGAATTGCAGGAAACCGATTTCAGGAGGTAGACTGGAATTGCATTGAAAGCATAGGAAAAGAGGCAGAACGTCCACAATGATGCACTTGGCCAAAAAGGGCGTATGCGTTTTTTCCTGAATATATTCAGGAAAAAACGCATACGCCCTTTTTGGCCAACCAAGCAAGCTTGCAAAGGAAATCTGCACTACAATGAAGTCTCACTTCCCCCCGGTCAAAAGGGCCATCTGAAAAAAGTGTAAAATCCAGAAAGGCAGGACAGGCCATGGAGAACTGGGAGCCTTGTTATGCTGATGGGCGGGATGTAAATTGCCAACAGCCACTGGGGAGAAGTGTATGGTGTTTCCTGAAACATCTAAAAAACAAAGCAACAGAGCCTAGGGCACTTCCACTTATGGTCCTATAGCTTAGGGAAATGAAAATCAAAAAGACATAGCCACCCCAAAGTTTGGGACGGCTCTGTTTACAAGAACCTCGTTTACGGTACAAGTTCAATATCGCAGAAAGTGAAAAATGGATGAAGAAGCTCTTGTACTTACGTACAATGCAATATCACTCAGCAATGACATCTACGTCATCAGGCCCGTAGCAGCATAATGAGAGGATTCAGGTATGATGATTCTACCTGAAATAAGTCACGCAGAAAAAGAAACATCATAAGATATCACTAATACATGGAATGTAAACTTGGCTACACAGGAACTGGATTACAAAACAGAACAGGGTCTCAAATTTAGAAAACCAACTTATGCTTGCTTAAGGGGAAAGGTGAGTTGGCGTGCTGCATAAAACCAGAGATTGAAATGAGCACAGAGTAAGTTCCTTAAGCCAAATATGGAATAGACAAGAGCTACTACTTGCTCAACGAAATGGACTCAACACCCCATATTAAACGCCTAAGAATGTACCTGACTAGTAAGTATCTTAAAACCTATGGATTGCTATGTCTCCGAAAGAGAATCAAGCGTGTGTACAGGGGCATAAACGCAGCAGTGATAGGATTGGAGAGGTTCGGTGAGCAAATGAAGACCCTTTGAAGTCATATTGCATGGTACCCATTCCACGGGTCTCAACTCTCCAGGTTTAAGGGATTCTTCCTTCAGCTAAAACATGCATGTGGAACCCAGAGTATGATCAACCGTGTGATCGGGAGACGTGTTCAAATATGTCTCCGTTCTCGTCCCCTGGTACTCGGGTGCAACATTCCAGACGCTTTACTAACACTCTCCCGACTTGGAGAGTCAGTGCCTTTAACCTCCTGTTTGGCCCAGTTTGCAATTTCTGCGGAAGATGAACAGGAATAGGGAGAACCAATGAGAGACTAGCTGGAGGTGTCTGGACGGGCAAATTTAACTCTCATTTCCCAGCAGGAAGAGGAATTAACCAAAGGCTCAGCGTGCCGTGCCGGAACCACATTAGGGCCTGAAGCAATCCTGCGGTGTTGCGGCCAGCTCACAAGAAAGCGAGTTGAAGAAAGGAGCTCAGGGGCACTGTAATTCACAAACCTGCAGAGTTATAAATGACAGCTATCGTCCAAAAATATACTGAAGTAAGGCTGCCAGGAGGACTTGAAAGCGGGGCAGAATTGCAGGAAACCGATTTCAGGAGGTAGACTGGAATTGCATTGAAAGCATAGGAAAAGAGGCAGAACGTCCACAATGATGCACTTGGCCAAAAACGGCGTATGCGTTTTTTCCTGAATATATTCAGGAAAAAACGCATACGCCCTTTTTGGCCAACCAAGCAAGCTTGCAAAGGAAATCTGCACTACAATGAAGTCTCACTTCCCCCCGGTCAAAAGGGCCATCTGAAAAAAGTGTAAAATCCGGAAAGACAGGACAGGCCATGGAGAACTGGGAGCCTTGTTATGCTGATGGGCGGGATGTAAATTGCCAACAGCCACTCGGGAGAAGTGTATGGTGTTTCCTGAAACATCTAAAAAACAAAGCAACAGAGCCTAGGGCACTTCCACTTATGGTCCTATAGCTTAGGGAAATGAAAATCAAAAAGACACAGCCACCCCAAAGTTTGGGACGGCTCTGTTTACAAGAACCTCGTTTACGGTACAAGTTCAATATCGCAGAAAGTGAAAAATGGATGAAGAAGTTGTGGTACTTACGTACAATGCAATATCACTCAGCAATGACATCTATGTCATCAGGCCCGTAGCAGCATAATGAGTGGATTCAGGTATGATGATTCTAACTGAAAGAAGTCACACAGAAAAAGAAACATCATAAGATATCACTAATACACGGAATGTAAACTTGGCTACACAGGAACTGGATTCCAAAACAGAACAGGGTCTCAAATTTAGAAAACCAACTTATGCTTGCTTAAGGGGAAAGGTGAGTTGGGGTGCTGCATAAAACCAGAGATTGAAATGAGCACAGATAAATTTCCTTAAGCCAAATATGGAATAGACAAGAGCTACTCCTTGCTCAACGAAATGGACTCAACACCCCGTATTAAACGCCTAAGAATGTACCTGACTAGTAAGTATCTTAAAACCTATGGATTGCTATGTCTCCGAAAGAGAATCAAGCGTGTGTACAGGGGCATAAACGCAGCAGTGATAGGATTGAAGAGGTTCGGTGAGCAAATGAAGACCCTTTGAAGTCATATTGCATGGTACCCATTCCACGGGTCTCAACTCTCCAGGTTTAAGGGATTCTTCTTTCAGCTAAAACATGCATGTGGAACCCAGAGTATGATCAACCGTGTGATCGGGAGACGTGTTCAAATATGTCTCCGTTCTTGTCCCCTGGTACTCGGGTGCAACATTCCAGACGCTTTACTAACACTCTCCCGACTTGGAGAGTCAGTGCCTTTAACCTCCTGTTTGGCCCAGTTTGCAATTTCTGCGGAAGATGAACAGGAATAGGGAGAACCAATGAGAGACTAGCTGGAGGTGTCTGGACGGGCAAATTTAACTCTCATTTCCCACCAGGAAGAGGAATTAACCAAAGGCTCAGCGTGCCGTGCCGGAACCACATTAGGGCCTGAAGCAATCCTGCGGTGTTGCGGCCAGCTCACAAGAAAGCGAGTTGAAGAAAGGAGCTCAGGGGCACTGTAATTCACAAACCTGCAGAGTTATAAATGACAGCTATCGTCCAAAAATATACTGAAGTAAGGCTGCCAAGAGGACTTGAAAGCGGGGCAGAATTGCAGGAAACCGATTTCAGGAGGTAGACTGGAATTGCATTGAAAGCATAGGAAAAGAGGCAGAACGTCCACAATGATGCACTTGGCCAAAAAGGGCGTATGCGTTTTTTCCTGAATATATTCAGGAAAAAACGCATACGCCCTTTTTGGCCAACCAAGCAAGCTTGCAAAGGAAATCTGCACTACAATGAAGTCTCACTTCCCCCCGGTCAAAAGGGCCATCTGAAAAAAGTGTAAAATCCAGAAAGGCAGGACAGGCCATGGAGAACTGGGAGCCTTGTTATGCTGATGGGCGGGATGTAAATTGCCAACAGCCACTCGGGAGAAGTGTATGGTGTTTCCTGAAACATCTAAAAAACAAAGCAACAGAGCCTAGGGCACTTCCACTTATGGTCCTATAGCTTAGGGAAATGAAAATCAAAAAGACACAGCCACCCCAAAGTTTGGGACGGCTCTGTTTACAAGAACCTCGTTTACGGTACAAGTTCAATATCGCAGAAAGTGAAAAATGGATGAAGAAGCTCTTGTACTAACGTACAATGCAATATCACTCAGCAATGACATCTACGTCATCAGGCCCGTAGCAGCATAATGAGAGGATTCAGGTATGATGATTCTACCTGAAATAAGTCACGCAGAAAAAGAAACATCATAAGATATCACTAATACATGGAATGTAAACTTGGCTACACAGGAACTGGATTACAAAACAGAACAGGGTCTCAAATTTAGAAAACCAACTTATGCTTGCTTAAGGGGAAAGGTGAGTTGGGGTGCTGCATAAAACCAGAGATTGAAATGAGCACAGAGTAAGTTCCTTAAGCCAAATATGGAATAGACAAGAGCTACTACTTGCTCAACGAAATGGACTCAACACCCCATATTAAACGCCTAAGAATGTACCTGACTAGTAAGTATCTTAAAACCTATGGATTGCTATGTCTCCGAAAGAGAATCAAGCGTGTGTACAGGGGCATAAACGCAGCAGTGATAGGATTGGAGAGGTTCGGTGAGCAAATGAAGACCCTTTGAAGTCATATTGCATGGTACCCATTCCACGGGTCTCAACTCTCCAGGTTTAAGGGATTCTTCCTTCAGCTAAAACATGCATGTGGAACCCAGAGTATGATCAACCGTGTGATCGGGAGACGTGTTCAAATATGTCTCCGTTCTCGTCCCCTGGTACTCGGGTGCAACATTCCAGACGCTTTACTAACACTCTCCCGACTTGGAGAGTCAGTGCCTTTAACCTCCTGTTTGGCCCAGTTTGCAATTTCTGCGGAAGATGAACAGGAATAGGGAGAACCAATGAGAGACTAGCTGGAGGTGTCTGGACGGGCAAATTTAACTCTCATTTCCCAGCAGGAAGAGGAATTAACCAAAGGCTCAGCGTGCCGTGCCGGAACCACATTAGGGCCTGAAGCAATCCTGCGGTGTTGCGGCCAGCTCACAAGAAAGCGAGTTGAAGAAAGGAGCTCAGGGGCACTGTAATTCACAAACCTGCAGAGTTATAAATGACAGCTATCGTCCAAAAACATACTGAAGTAAGGCTGCCAGGAGGACTTGAAAGCGGGGCAGAATTGCAGGAAACCGATTTCAGGAGGTAGACTGGAATTGCATTGAAAGCATAGGAAAAGAGGCAGAACGTCCACAATGATGCACTTGGCCAAAAAGGGCGTATGCGTTTTTTCCTGAATATATTCAGGAAAGAACGCATACGCCCTTTTTGGCCAACCAAGCAAGCTTGCAAAGGAAATCTGCACTACAATGAAGTCTCACTTCCCCCCGGTCAAAAGGGCCATCTGAAAAAAGTGTAAAATCCAGAAAGGCAGGACAGGCCATGGAGAACTGGGAGCCTTGTTATGCTGATGGGCGGGATGTAAATTGCCAACAGCCACTCGGGAGAAGTGTATGGTGTTTCCTGAAACATCTAAAAAACAAAGCAACAGAGCCTAGGGCACTTCCACTTATGGTCGTATAGCTTAGGGAAATGAAAATCAAAAAGACACAGCCGCCCCAAAGTTTGGGACGGCTCTGTTTACAAGAACCTCGTTTACGGTACAAGTTCAATATCGCAGAAAGTGAAAAATGGATGAAGAAGTTGTGGTACTTACGTACAATGCAATATCACTCAGCAATGACATCTATGTCATCAGGCCCGTAGCAGCATAATGAGTGGATTCAGGTATGATGATTCTAACTGAAAGAAGTCACACAGAAAAAGAAACATCATAAGATATCACTAATACACGGAATGTAAACTTGGCTACACAGGAACTGGATTCCAAAACAGAACAGGGTCTCAAATTGAGAAAACCAACTTATGCTTGCTTAAGGGGAAAGGTGAGTTGGGGTGCTGCATAAAACCAGAGATTGAAATGAGCACAGATAAAGTTCCTTAAGCCAAATATGGAATAGACAAGAGCTACTCCTTGCTCAACGAAATGGACTCAACACCCCATATTAAACGCCTAAGAATGTACCTGACGAGTAAGTATCTTAAAACCTATGGATTGCTATGTCTCCGAAAGAGAATCAAGCGTGTGTACAGGGGCATAAACGCAGCAGTGATAGGATTGAAGAGGTTCGGTGAGCAAATGAAGACCCTTTGAAGTCATATTGCATGGTACCCATTCCACGGGTCTCAACTCTCCAGGTTTAAGGGATTCTTCCTTCAGCTAAAACATGCATGTGGAACCCAGAGTATGATCAACCGTGTGATCGGGAGACGTGTTCAAATATGTCTCCGTTCTCGTCCCCTGGTACTCGGGTGCAACATTCCAGACGCTTTACTAACACTCTCCCGACTTGGAGAGTCAGTGCCTTTAACCTCCTGTTTGGCCCAGTTTGCAATTTCTGCGGAAGATGAACAGGAATAGGGAGAACCAATGAGAGACTAGCTGGAGGTGCCTGGACGGGCAAATTTAACTCTCATTTCCCACCAGGAAGAGGAATTAACCAAAGGCTCAGCGTGCCGTGCCGGAACCAGATTAGGGCCTGAAGCAATCCTGCGGTGTTGCGGCCAGCTCACAAGAAAGCGAGTTGAAGAAAGGAGCTCAGGGGCACTGTAATTCACAAACCTGCAGAGTTATAGATGACAGCTATCGTCCAAAAATATACTGAAGTAAGGCTGCCAAGAGGACTTGAAAGTGGGGCAGAATTGCAGGAAACCGATTTCAGGAGGTAGACTGGAATTGCATTGAAAGCATAGGAAAAGAGGCAGAACGTCCACAATGATGCACTTGGCCAAAAAGGGCGTATGCGTTTTTTCCTGAATATATTCACGAAAAAACGCATACGCCCTTTTTGGCCAACCAAGCAAGCTTGCAAAGGAAATCTGCACTACAATGAAGTCTCACTTCCCCCCGGTCAAAAGGGCCATCTGAAAAAAGTGTAAAATCTAGAAAGGCAGGACAGGCCATGGAGAACTGGGAGCCTTGTTATGCTGATGGGCGGGATGTAAATTACCAACAGCCACTCGGGAGAAGTGTATGGTGTTTCCTGAAACATCTAAAAAACAAAGCAACAGAGCCTAGGGCACTTCCACTTATGGTCCTATAGCTTAGGGAAATGAAAATCAAAAAGACACAGCCACCCCAAAGTTTGGGACGGCTCTGTTTACAAGAACCTCGTTTACGGTACAAGTTCAATATCGCAGAAAGTGAAAAATGGATGAAGAAGTTGTGGTACTTACGTACAATGCAATATCACTCAGCAATGACATCTATGTCATCAGGCCCGTAGCAGCATAATGAGTGGATTCAGGTATGATGATTCTAACTGAAAGAAGTCACACAGAAAAAGAAACATCATAAGATATCACTAATACACGGAATGTAAACTTGGCTACACAGGAACTGGATTACAAAACACAACAGGGTCTCAAATTTAGAAAACCAACTTATGCTTGCTTAAGGGGAAAGGTGAGTTGGGGTGCTGCATAAAACCAGAGATTGAAATGAGCACAGATAAAGTTCCTTAAGCCAAATATGGAATAGACAAGAGCTACTCCTTGCTCAACGAAATGGACTCAACACCCCATATTAAACGCCTAAGAATGTACCTGACTAGTCAGTATCTTAAAACCTATGGATTGCTATGTCTCCGAAAGAGAATCAAGCGTGTGTACAGGGGCATAAACGCAGCAGTGATAGGATTGGAGAGGTTCGGTGAGCAAATGAAGACCCTTTGAAGTCATATTGCATGGTACCCATTCCACGGGTCTCAACTCTCCAGGTTTAAGGGATTCTTCCTTCAGCTAAAACATGCATGTGGAACCCAGAGTATGATCAACCATGTGATCGGGAGACGTGTTCAAATATGTCTCCGTTCTCGTCCAATGGTACTCGGGTGCAACATTCCAGACGCTTTACTAACACTCTCCCGACTTGGAGAGTCAGTGCCTTTAACCTCCTGTTTGGCCCAGTTTGCAATTTCTGCGGAAGATGAACAGGAATAGGGAGAACCAATGAGAGACTAGCTGGAGGTGTCTGGACGGGCAAATTTAACTCTCATTTCCCACCAGGAAGAGGAATTAACCAAAGGCTCAGCGTGCCGTGCCGGAACCACATTAGGGCCTGAAGCAATCCTGCGGTGTTGCGGCCAGCTCACAAGAAAGCGAGTTGAAGAAAGGAGCTCAGGGGCACTGTAATTCACAAACCTGCAGAGTTATAAATGACAGCTATCGTCCAAAAGTATACTGAAGTAAGGCTGCCAAGAGGACTTGAAAGCGGGGCAGAATTGCAGGAAACCGATTTCAGGAGGTAGACTGGAATTGCATTGAAAGCATAGGAAAAGAGGCAGAACGTCCACAATGATGCACTTGGCCAAAAAGGGCGTATGCGTTTTTTCCTGAATATATTCAGGAAAGAACGCATACGCCCTTTTTGGCCAACCAAGCAAGCTTGCAAAGGAAATCTGCACTACAATGAAGTCTCACTTCCCCCCGGTCAAAAGGGCCATCTGAAAAAAGTGTAAAATCCAGAAAGGCAGGACAGGCCATGGAGAACTGGGAGCCTTGTTATGCTGATGGGCGGGATGTAAATTGCCAACAGCCACTCGGGAGAAGTGTATGGTGTTTCCTGAAACATCTAAAAAACAAAGCAACAGAGCCTAGGGCACTTCCACTTATGGTCCTATAGCTTAGGGAAATGAAAATCAAAAAGACACAGCCGCCCCAAAGTTTGGGACGGCTCTGTTTACAAGAACCTCGTTTACGGTACAAGTTCAATATCGCAGAAAGTGAAAAATGGATGAAGAAGTTGTGGTACTTACGTACAATGCAATATCACTCAGCAATGACATCTATGTCATCAGGCCCGTAGCAGCATAATGAGTGGATTCAGGTATGATGATTCTAACTGAAAGAAGTCACACAGAAAAAGAAACATCATAAGATATCACTAATACACGGAATGTAAACTTGGCTACACAGGAACTGGATTACAAAACAGAACAGGGTCTCAAATTGAGAAAACCAACTTATGCTTGCTTAAGGGGAAAGGTGAGTTGGGGTGCTGCATAAAACCAGAGATTGAAATGAGCACAGATAAAGTTCCTTAAGCCAAATATGGAATAGACAAGAGCTACTCCTTGCTCAACGAAATGGACTCAACACCCCATATTAAACGCCTAAGAATGTACCTGACTAGTAAGTATCTTAAAACCTATGGATTGCTATGTCTCCGAAAGAGAATCAAGCGTGTGTACAGGGGCATAAACGCAGCAGTGATAGGATTGAAGAGGTTCGGTGAGCAAATGAAGACCCTTTGAAGTCATATTGCATGGTACCCATTCCACGGGTCTCAACTCTCCAGGTTTAAGGGATTCTTCCTTCAGCTAAAACATGCATGTGGAACCCAGAGTATGATCAACCGTGTGATCGGGAGACGTGTTCAAATATGTCTCCGTTCTCGTCCCCTGGTACTCGGGTGCAACATTCCAGACGCTTTACTAACACTCTCCCGACTTGGAGAGTCAGTGCCTTTAACCTCCTGTTTGGCCCAGTTTGCAATTTCTGCGGAAGATGAACAGGAATAGGGAGAACCAATGAGAGACTAGCTGGAGGTGCCTGGACGGGCAAATTTAACTCTCATTTCCCACCAGGAAGAGGAATTAACCAAAGGCTCAGCGTGCCGTGCCGGAACCAGATTAGGGCCTGAAGCAATCCTGCGGTGTTGCGGCCAGCTCACAAGAAAGCGAGTTGAAGAAAGGAGCTCAGGGGCACTGTAATTCACAAACCTGCAGAGTTATAAATGACAGCTATCGTCCAAAAATATACTGAAGTAAGGGTGCCAAGAGGACTTGAAAGCGGGGCAGAATTGCAGGAAACCGATTTCAGGAGGTAGACTGGAATTGCATTGAAAGCATAGGAAAAGAGGCAGAACGTCCACAATGATGCACTTGGCCAAAAAGGGCGTATGCGTTTTTTCCTGAATATATTCAGGAAAAAACGCATACGCCCTTTTTGGCCAACCAAGCAAGCTTGCAAAGGAAATCTGCACTACAATGAAGTCTCACTTCCCCCCGGTCAAAAGGGCCATCTGAAAAAAGTGTAAAATCTAGAAAGGCAGGACAGGCCATGGAGAACTGGGAGCCTTGTTATGCTGATGGGCGGGATGTAAATTGCCAACAGCCACTCGGGAGAAGTGTATGGTGTTTCCTGAAACATCTAAAAAACAAAGCAACAGAGCCTAGGGCACTTCCACTTATGGTCCTATAGCTTAGGGAAATGAAAATCAAAAAGACACAGCCACCCCAAAGTTTGGGACGGCTCTGTTTACAAGAACCTCGTTTACGGTACAAGTTCAATATCGCAGAAAGTGAAAAATGGATGAAGAAGTTGTGGTACTTACGTACAATGCAATATCACTCAGCAATGACATCTATGTCATCAGGCCCGTAGCAGCATAATGAGTGGATTCAGGTATGATGATTCTAACTGAAAGAAGTCACACAGAAAAAGAAACATCATAAGATATCACTAATACACGGAATGTAAACTTGGCTACACAGGAACTGGATTACAAAACAGAACAGGGTCTCAAATTTAGAAAACCAACTTATGCTTGCTTAAGGGGAAAGGTGAGTTGGCGTGCTGCATAAAACCAGAGATTGAAATGAGCACAGATAAAGTTCCTTAAGCCAAATATGGAATAGACAAGAGCTACTCCTTGCTCAACGAAATGGACTCAACACCCCATATTAAACGCCTAAGAATGTACCTGACTAGTCAGTATCTTAAAACCTATGGATTGCTATGTCTCCGAAAGAGAATCAAGCGTGTGTACAGGGGCATAAACGCAGCAGTGATAGGACTGGAGAGGTTCGGTGAGCAAATGAAGACCCTTTGAAGTCATATTGCATGGTACCCATTCCACGGGTCTCAACTCTCCAGGTTTAAGGGATTCTTCCTTCAGCTAAAACATGCATGTGGAACCCAGAGTATGATCAACCATGTGATCGGGAGACGTGTTCAAATATGTCTCCGTTCTCGTCCCCTGGTACTCGGGTGCAACATTCCAGACGCTTTACTAACACTCTCCCGACTTGGAGAGTCAGTGCCTTTAACCTCCTGTTTGGCCCAGTTTGCAATTTCTGCGGAAGATGAACAGGAATAGGGAGAACCAATGAGAGACTAGCTGGAGGTGTCTGGACGGGCAAATTTAACTCTCATTTCCCACCAGGAAGAGGAATTAACCAAAGGCTCAGCGTGCCGTGCCGGAACCACATTAGGGCCTGAAGCAATCCTGCGGTGTTGCGGCCAGCTCACAAGAAAGCGAGTTGAAGAAAGGAGCTCAGGGGCACTGTAATTCACAAACCTGCAGAGTTATAAATGACAGCTATCGTCCAAAAGTATACTGAAGTAAGGCTGCCAAGAGGACTTGAAAGCGGGGCAGAATTGCAGGAAACCGATTTCAGGAGGTAGACTGGAATTGCATTGAAAGCATAGGAAAAGAGGCAGAACGTCCACAATGATGCACTTGGCCAAAAAGGGCGTATGCGTTTTTTCCTGAATATATTCAGGAAAGAACGCATACGCCATTTTTGGCCAACCAAGCAAGCTTGCAAAGGAAATCTGCACTACAATGAAGTCTCACTTCCCCCCGGTCAAAAGGGCCATCTGAAAAAAGTGTAAAATCCAGAAAGGCAGGACAGGCCATGGAGAACTGGGAGCCTTGTTATGCTGATGGGCGGGATGTAAATTGCCAACAGCCACTCGGGAGAAGTGTATGGTGTTTCCTGAAACATCTAAAAAACAAAGCAACAGAGCCTAGGGCACTTCCACTTATGGTCCTATAGCTTAGGGAAATGAAAATCAAAAAGACACAGCCGCCCCAAAGTTTGGGACGGCTCTGTTTACAAGAACCTCGTTTACGGTACAAGTTCAATATCGCAGAAAGTGAAAAATGGATGAAGAAGTTGTGGTACTTACGTACAATGCAATATCACTCAGCAATGACATCTATGTCATCAGGCCCGTAGCAGCATAATGAGTGGATTCAGGTATGATGATTCTAACTGAAAGAAGTCACACAGAAAAAGAAACATCATAAGATATCACTAATACACGGAATGTAAACTTGGCTACACAGGAACTGGATTACAAAACAGAACAGGGTCTCAAATTGAGAAAACCAACTTATGCTTGCTTAAGGGGAAAGGTGAGTTGGGGTGCTGCATAAAACCAGAGATTGAAATGAGCACAGATAAAGTTCCTTAAGCCAAATATGGAATAGACAAGAGCTACTCCTTGCTCAACGAAATGGACTCAACACCCCATATTAAACGCCTAAGAATGTACCTGACTAGTAAGTATCTTAAAACCTATGGATTGCTATGTCTCCGAAAGAGAATCAAGCGTGTGTACAGGGGCATAAACGCAGCAGTGATAGGATTGAAGAGGTTCGGTGAGCAAATGAAGACCCTTTGAAGTCATATTGCATGGTACCCATTCCACGGGTCTCAACTCTCCAGGTTTAAGGGATTCTTCCTTCAGCTAAAACATGCATGTGGAACCCAGAGTATGATCAACCGTGTGATCGGGAGACGTGTTCAAATATGTCTCCGTTCTCGTCCCCTGGTACTCGGGTGCAACATTCCAGACGCTTTACTAACACTCTCCCGACTTGGAGAGTCAGTGCCTTTAACCTCCTGTTTGGCCCAGTTTGCAATTTCTGCGGAAGATGAACAGGAATAGGGAGAACCAATGAGAGACTAGCTGGAGGTGCCTGGACGGGCAAATTTAACTCTCATTTCCCACCAGGAAGAGGAATTAACCAAAGGCTCAGCGTGCCGTGCCGGAACCAGATTAGGGCCTGAAGCAATCCTGCGGTGTTGCGGCCAGCTCACAAGAAAGCGAGTTGAAGAAAGGAGCTCAGGGGCACTGTAATTCACAAAGCTGCAGAGTTATAAATGACAGCTATCGTCCAAAAATATACTGAAGTAAGGGTGCCAAGAGGACTTGAAAGCGGGGCAGAATTGCAGGAAACCGATTTCAGGAGGTAGACTGGAATTGCATTGAAAGCATAGGAAAAGAGGCAGAACGTCCACAATGATGCACTTGGCCAAAAAGGGCGTATGCGTTTTTTCCTGAATATATTCAGGAAAAAACGCATACGCCCTTTTTGGCCAACCAAGCAAGCTTGCAAAGGAAATCTGCACTACAATGAAGTCTCACTTCCCCCCGGTCAAAAGGGCCATCTGAAAAAAGTGTAAAATCTAGAAAGGCAGGACAGGCCATGGAGAACTGGGAGCCTTGTTATGCTGATGGGCGGGATGTAAATTGCCAACAGCCACTCGGGAGAAGTATATGGTGTTTCCTGAAACATCTAAAAAACAAAGCAACAGAGCCTAGGGCACTTCCACTTATGGTCCTATAGCTTAGGGAAATGAAAATCAAAAAGACACAGCCACCCCAAAGTTTGGGACGGCTCTGTTTACAAGAACCTCGTTTACGGTACAAGTTCAATATCGCAGAAAGTGAAAAATGGATGAAGAAGTTGTGGTACTTACGTACAATGCAATATCACTCAGCAATGACATCTATGTCATCAGGCCCGTAGCAGCATAATGAGTGGATTCAGGTATGATGATTCTAACTGAAAGAAGTCACACAGAAAAAGAAACATCATAAGATATCACTAATACACGGAATGTAAACTTGGCTACACAGGAACTGGATTACAAAACAGAACAGGGTCTCAAATTGAGAAAACCAACTTATGCTTGCTTAAGGGGAAAGGTGAGTTGGGGTGCTGCATAAAACCAGAGATTGAAATGAGCACAGATAAAGTTCCTTAAGCCAAATATGGAATAGACAAGAGCTACTCCTTGCTCAACGAAATGGACTCAACACCCCATATTAAACGCCTAAGAATGTACCTGACTAGTAAGTATCTTAAAACCTATGGATTGCTATGTCTCCGAAAGAGAATCAAGCGTGTGTACAGGGGCATAAATGCAGCAGTGATAGGATTGAAGAGGTTCGGTGAGCAAATGAAGACCCTTTGAAGTCATATTGCATGGTACCCATTCCACGGGTCTCAACTCTCCAGGTTTAAGGGATTCTTCCTTCAGCTAAAACATGCATGTGGAACCCAGAGTATGATCAACCGTGTGATCGGGAGACGTGTTCAAATATGTCTCCGTTCTCGTCCCCTGGTACTCGGGTGCAACATTCCAGACGCTTTACTAACACTCTCCCGACTTGGAGAGTCAGTGCCTTTAACCTCCTGTTTGGCCCAGTTTGCAATTTCTGCGGAAGATGAACAGGAATAGGGAGAACCAATGAGAGACTAGCTGGAGGTGCCTGGACGGGCAAATTTAACTCTCATTTCCCACCAGGAAGAGGAATTAACCAAAGGCTCAGCGTGCCGTGCCGGAACCAGATTAGGGCCTGAAGCAATCCTGCGGTGTTGCGGCCAGCTCACAAGAAAGCGAGTTGAAGAAAGGAGCTCAGGGGCACTGTAATTCACAAACCTGCAGAGTTATAAATGACAGCTATCGTCCAAAAATATACTGAAGTAAGGCTGCCAAGAGGACTTGAAAGCGGGGCAGAATTGCAGGAAACCGATTTCAGGAGGTAGACTGGAATTGCATTGAAAGCATAGGAAAAGAGGCAGAACGTCCACAATGATGCACTTGGCCAAAAAGGGCGTATGCGTTTTTTCCTGAATATATTCAGGAAAAAACGCATACGCCCTTTTTGGCCAACCAAGCAAGCTTGCAAAGGAAATCTGCACTACAATGAAGTCTCACTTCCCCCCGGTCAAAAGGGCCATCTGAAAAAAGTGTAAAATCTAGAAAGGCAGGACAGGCCATGGAGAACTGGGAGCCTTGTTATGCTGATGGGCGGGATGTAAATTGCCAACAGCCACTCGGGAGAAGTATATGGTGTTTCCTGAAACATCTAAAAAACAAAGCAACAGAGCCTAGGGCACTTCCACTTATGGTCCTATAGCTTAGGGAAATGAAAATCAAAAAGACACAGCCACCCCAAAGTTTGGGACGGCTCTGTTTACAAGAACCTCGTTTACGGTACAAGTTCAATATCGCAGAAAGTGAAAAATGGATGAAGAAGTTGTGGTACTTACGTACAATGCAATATCACTCAGCAATGACATCTATGTCATCAGGCCCGTAGCAGCATAATGAGTGGATTCAGGTATGATGATTCTAACTGAAAGAAGTCACACAGAAAAAGAAACATCATAAGATATCACTAATACACGGAATGTAAACTTGGCTACACAGGAACTGGATTACAAAACAGAACAGGGTCTCAAATTGAGAAAACCAACTTATGCTTGCTTAAGGGGAAAGGTGAGTTGGGGTGCTGCATAAAACCAGAGATTGAAATGAGCACAGATAAAGTTCCTTAAGCCAAATATGGAATAGACAAGAGCTACTCCTTGCTCAACGAAATGGACTCAACACCCCATATTAAACGCCTAAGAATGTACCTGACTAGTAAGTATCTTAAAACCTATGGATTGCTATGTCTCCGAAAGAGAATCAAGCGTGTGTACAGGGGCATAAATGCAGCAGTGATAGGATTGAAGAGGTTCGGTGAGCAAATGAAGACCCTTTGAAGTCATATTGCATGGTACCCATTCCACGGGTCTCAACTCTCCAGGTTTAAGGGATTCTTCCTTCAGCTAAAACATGCATGTGGAACCCAGAGTATGATCAACCGTGTGATCGGGAGACGTGTTCAAATATGTCTCCGTTCTCGTCCCCTGGTACTCGGGTGCAACATTCCAGACGCTTTACTAACACTCTCCCGACTTGGAGAGTCAGTGCCTTTAACCTCCTGTTTGGCCCAGTTTGCAATTTCTGCGGAAGATGAACAGGAATAGGGAGAACCAATGAGAGACTAGCTGGAGGTGCCTGGACGGGCAAATTTAACTCTCATTTCCCACCAGGAAGAGGAATTAACCAAAGGCTCAGCGTGCCGTGCCGGAACCAGATTAGGGCCTGAAGCAATCCTGCGGTGTTGCGGCCAGCTCACAAGAAAGCGAGTTGAAGAAAGGAGCTCAGGGGCACTGTAATTCACAAACCTGCAGAGTTATAAATGACAGCTATCGTCCAAAAATATACTGAAGTAAGGCTGCCAAGAGGACTTGAAAGCGGGGCAGAATTGCAGGAAACCGATTTCAGGAGGTAGACTGGAATTGCATTGAAAGCATAGGAAAAGAGGCAGAACGTCCACAATGATGCACTTGGCCAAAAAGGGCGTATGCGTTTTTTCCTGAATATATTCAGGAAAAAACGCATACGCCCTTTTTGGCCAACCAAGCAAGCTTGCAAAGGAAATCTGCACTACAATGAAGTCTCACTTCCCCCCGGTCAAAAGGGCCATCTGAAAAAAGTGTAAAATCTAGAAAGGCAGGACAGGCCATGGAGAACTGGGAGCCTTGTTATGCTGATGGGCGGGATGTAAATTGCCAACAGCCACTCGGGAGAAGTGTATGGTGTTTCCTGAAACATCTAAAAAACAAAGCAACAGAGCCTAGGGCACTTCCACTTATGGTCCTATAGCTTAGGGAAATGAAAATCAAAAAGACACAGCCACCCCAAAGTTTGGGACGGCTCTGTTTACAAGAACCTCGTTTACGGTACAAGTTCAATATCGCAGAAAGTGAAAAATGGATGAAGAAGTTGTGGTACTTACGTACAATGCAATATCACTCAGCAATGACATCTATGTCATCAGGCCCGTAGCAGCATAATGAGTGGATTCAGGTATGATGATTCTAACTGAAAGAAGTCACACAGAAAAAGAAACATCATAAGATATCACTAATACACGGAATGTAAACTTGGCTACACAGGAACTGGATTACAAAACAGAACAGGGTCTCAAATTTAGAAAACCAACTTATGCTTGCTTAAGGGGAAAGGTGAGTTGGCGTGCTGCATAAAACCAGAGATTGAAATGAGCACAGATAAAGTTCCTTAAGCCAAATATGGAATAGACAAGAGCTACTCCTTGCTCAACGAAATGGACTCAACACCCCATATTAAACGCCTAAGAATGTACCTGACTAGTCAGTATCTTAAAACCTATGGATTGCTATGTCTCCGAAAGAGAATCAAGCGTGTGTACAGGGGCATAAACGCAGCAGTGATAGGATTGGAGAGGTTCGGTGAGCAAATGAAGACCCTTTGAAGTCATATTGCATGGTACCCATTCCACGGGTCTCAACTCTCCAGGTTTAAGGGATTCTTCCTTCAGCTAAAACATGCATGTGGAACCCAGAGTATGATCAACCATGTGATCGGGAGACGTGTTCAAATATGTCTCCGTTCTCGTCCCCTGGTACTCGGGTGCAACATTCCAGACGCTTTACTAACACTCTCCCGACTTGGAGAGTCAGTGCCTTTAACCTCCTGTTTGGCCCAGTTTGCAATTTCTGCGGAAGATGAACAGGAATAGGGAGAACCAATGAGAGACTAGCTGGAGGTGTCTGGACGGGCAAATTTAACTCTCATTTCCCACCAGGAAGAGGAATTAACCAAAGGCTCAGCGTGCCGTGCCGGAACCACATTAGGGCCTGAAGCAATCCTGCGGTGTTGCGGCCAGCTCACAAGAAAGCGAGTTGAAGAAAGGAGCTCAGGGGCACTGTAATTCACAAACCTGCAGAGTTATAAATGACAGCTATCGTCCAAAAGTATACTGAAGTAAGGCTGCCAAGAGGACTTGAAAGCGGGGCAGAATTGCAGGAAACCGATTTCAGGAGGTAGACTGGAATTGCATTGAAAGCATAGGAAAAGAGGCAGAACGTCCACAATGATGCACTTGGCCAAAAAGGGCGTATGCGTTTTTTCCTGAATATATTCAGGAAAGAACGCATACGCCATTTTTGGCCAACCAAGCAAGCTTGCAAAGGAAATCTGCACTACAATGAAGTCTCACTTCCCCCCGGTCAAAAGGGCCATCTGAAAAAAGTGTAAAATCCAGAAAGGCAGGACAGGCCATGGAGAACTGGGAGCCTTGTTATGCTGATGGGCGGGATGTAAATTGCCAACAGCCACTCGGGAGAAGTGTATGGTGTTTCCTGAAACATCTAAAAAACAAAGCAACAGAGCCTAGGGCACTTCCACTTATGGTCCTATAGCTTAGGGAAATGAAAATCAAAAAGACACAGCCGCCCCAAAGTTTGGGACGGCTCTGTTTACAAGAACCTCGTTTACGGTACAAGTTCAATATCGCAGAAAGTGAAAAATGGATGAAGAAGTTGTGGTACTTACGTACAATGCAATATCACTCAGCAATGACATCTATGTCATCAGGCCCGTAGCAGCATAATGAGTGGATTCAGGTATGATGATTCTAACTGAAAGAAGTCACACAGAAAAAGAAACATCATAAGATATCACTAATACACGGAATGTAAACTTGGCTACACAGGAACTGGATTACAAAACAGAACAGGGTCTCAAATTGAGAAAACCAACTTATGCTTGCTTAAGGGGAAAGGTGAGTTGGGGTGCTGCATAAAACCAGAGATTGAAATGAGCACAGATAAAGTTCCTTAAGCCAAATATGGAATAGACAAGAGCTACTCCTTGCTCAACGAAATGGACTCAACACCCCATATTAAACGCCTAAGAATGTACCTGACTAGTAAGTATCTTAAAACCTATGGATTGCTATGTCTCCGAAAGAGAATCAAGCGTGTGTACAGGGGCATAAACGCAGCAGTGATAGGATTGAAGAGGTTCGGTGAGCAAATGAAGACCCTTTGAAGTCATATTGCATGGTACCCATTCCACGGGTCTCAACTCTCCAGGTTTAAGGGATTCTTCCTTCAGCTAAAACATGCATGTGGAACCCAGAGTATGATCAACCGTGTGATCGGGAGACGTGTTCAAATATGTCTCCGTTCTCGTCCCCTGGTACTCGGGTGCAACATTCCAGACGCTTTACTAATACTCTCCCGACTTGCAGAGTCAGTGCCTTTAACCTCCTGTTTGGCCCAGTTTGCAATTTCTGCGGAAGATGAACAGGAATAGGGAGAACCAATGAGAGACTAGCTGGAGGTGCCTGGACGGGCAAATTTAACTCTCATTTCCCACCAGGAAGAGGAATTAACCAAAGGCTCAGCGTGCCGTGCCGGAACCAGATTAGGGCCTGAAGCAATCCTGCGGTGTTGCGGCCAGCTCACAAGAAAGCGAGTTGAAGAAAGGAGCTCAGGGGCACTGTAATTCACAAACCTGCAGAGTTATAAATGACAGCTATCGTCCAAAAATATACTGAAGTAAGGCTGCCAAGAGGACTTGAAAGCGGGGCAGAATTGCAGGAAACCGATTTCAGGAGGTAGACTGGAATTGCATTGAAAGCATAGGAAAAGAGGCAGAACGTCCACAATGATGCACTTGGCCAAAAAGGGCGTATGCGTTTTTTCCTGAATATATTCAGGAAAAAACGCATACGCCCTTTTTGGCCAACCAAGCAAGCTTGCAAAGGAAATCTGCACTACAATGAAGTCTCACTTCCCCCCGGTCAAAAGGGCCATCTGAAAAAAGTGTAAAATGTAGAAATGCAGGACAGGCCATGGAGAACTGGGAGCCTTGTTATGCTGATGGGCGGGATGTAAATTGCCAACAGCCACTCGGGAGAAGTGTATGGTGTTTCCTGAAACATCTAAAAAACAAAGCAACAGAGCCTAGGGCACTTCCACTTATGGTCCTATAGCTTAGGGAAATGAAAATCAAAAAGACACAGCCACCCCAAAGTTTGGGACGGCTCTGTTTACAAGAACCTCGTTTACGGTACAAGTTCAATATCGCAGAAAGTGAAAAATGGATGAAGAAGTTGTGGTACTTACGTACAATGCAATATCACTCAGCAATGACATCTATGTCATCAGGCCCGTAGCAGCATAATGAGTGGATTCAGGTATGATGATTCTAACTGAAAGAAGTCACACAGAAAAAGAAACATCATAAGATATCACTAATACACGGAATGTAAACTTGGCTACACAGGAACTGGATTACAAAACAGAACAGGGTCTCAAATTGAGAAAACCAACTTATGCTTGCTTAAGGGGAAAGGTGAGTTGGGGTGCTGCATAAAACCAGAGATTGAAATGAGCACAGATAAAGTTCCTTAAGCCAAATATGGAATAGACAAGAGCTACTCCTTGCTCAACGAAATGGACTCAACACCCCATATTAAACGCCTAAGAATGTACCTGACTAGTAAGTATCTTAAAACCTATGGATTGCTATGTCTCCGAAAGAGAATCAAGCGTGTGTACAGGGGCATAAACGCAGCAGTGATAGGATTGAAGAGGTTCGGTGAGCAAATGAAGACCCTTTGAAGTCATATTGCATGGTACCCATTCCACGGGTCTCAACTCTCCAGGTTTAAGGGATTCTTCCTTCAGCTAAAACATGCATGTGGAACCCAGAGTATGATCAACCGTGTGATCGGGAGACGTGTTCAAATATGTCTCCGTTCTCGTCCCCTGGTACTCGGGTGCAACATTCCAGACGCTTTACTAACACTCTCCCGACTTGGAGAGTCAGTGCCTTTAACCTCCTGTTTGGCCCAGTTTGCAATTTCTGCGGAAGATGAACAGGAATAGGGAGAACCAATGAGAGACTAGCTGGAGGTGCCTGGACGGGCAAATTTAACTCTCATTTCCCACCAGGAAGAGGAATTAACCAAAGGCTCAGCGTGCCGTGCCGGAACCAGATTAGGGCCTGAAGCAATCCTGCGGTGTTGCGGCCAGCTCACAAGAAAGCGAGTTGAAGAAAGGAGCTCAGGGGCACTGTAATTCACAAACCTGCAGAGTTATAAATGACAGCTATCGTCCAAAAATATACTGAAGTAAGGCTGCCAAGAGGACTTGAAAGCGGGGCAGAATTGCAGGAAACCGATTTCAGGAGGTAGACTGGAATTGCATTGAAAGCATAGGAAAAGAGGCAGAACGTCCACAATGATGCACTTGGCCAAAAAGGGCGTATGCGTTTTTTCCTGAATATATTCAGGAAAAAACGCATACGCCCTTTTTGGCCAACCAAGCAAGCTTGCAAAGGAAATCTGCACTACAATGAAGTCTCACTTCCCCCCGGTCAAAAGGGCCATCTGAAAAAAGTGTAAAATCCAGAAAGGCAGGACAGGCCATGGAGAACTGGGAGCCTTGTTATGCTGATGGGCGGGATGTAAATTGCCAACAGCCACTCGGGAGAAGTGTATGGTGTTTCCTGAAACATCTAAAAAACAAAGCAACAGAGCCTAGGGCACTTCCACTTATGGTCCTATAGCTTAGGGAAATGAAAATCAAAAAGACACAGCCGCCCCAAAGTTTGGGACGGCTCTGTTTACAAGAACCTCGTTTACGGTACAAGTTCAATATCGCAGAAAGTGAAAAATGGATGAAGAAGTTGTGGTACTTACGTACAATGCAATATCACTCAGCAATGACATCTATGTCATCAGGCCCGTAGCAGCATAATGAGTGGATTCAGGTATGATGATTCTAACTGAAAGAAGTCACACAGAAAAAGAAACATCATAAGATATCACTAATACACGGAATGTAAACTTGGCTACACAGGAACTGGATTACAAAACAGAACAGGGTCTCAAATTGAGAAAACCAACTTATGCTTGCTTAAGGGGAAAGGTGAGTTGGGGTGCTGCATAAAACCAGAGATTGAAATGAGCACAGATAAAGTTCCTTAAGCCAAATATGGAATAGACAAGAGCTACTCCTTGCTCAACGAAATGGACTCAACACCCCATATTAAACGCCTAAGAATGTACCTGACTAGTCAGTATCTTAAAACCTATGGATTGCTATGTCTCCGAAAGAGAATCAAGCGTGTGTACAGGGGCATAAACGCAGCAGTGATAGGATTGGAGAGGTTCGGTGAGCAAATGAAGACCCTTTGAAGTCATATTGCATGGTACCCATTCCACGGGTCTCAACTCTCCAGGTTTAAGGGATTCTTCCTTCAGCTAAAACATGCATGTGGAACCCAGAGTATGATCAACCGTGTGATCGGGAGACGTGTTCAAATATGTCTCCGTTCTCGTCCCCTGGTACTCGGGTGCAACATTCCAGACGCTTTACTAACACTCTCCCGACTTGGAGAGTCAGTGCCTTTAACCTCCTGTTTGGCCCAGTTTGCAATTTCTGCGGAAGATGAACAGGAATAGGGAGAACCAATGAGAGACTAGCTGGAGGTGTCTGGACGGGCAAATTTAACTCTCATTTCCCACCAGGAAGAGGAATTAACCAAAGGCTCAGTGTGCCGTGCCGGAACCAGATTAGGGCCTGAAGCAATCCTGCGGTGTTGCGGCCAGCTCACAAGAAAGCGAGTTGAAGAAAGGAGCTCAGGGGCACTGTAATTCACAAACCTGCAGAGTTATAAATGACAGCTATCGTCCAAAAATATACTGAAGTAAGGCTGCCAAGAGGACTTGAAAGTGGGGCAGAATTGCAGGAAACCGATTTCAGGAGGTAGACTGGAATTGCATTGAAAGCATAGGAAAAGAGGCAGAACGTCCACAATGATGCACTTGGCCAAAAAGGGCGTATGCGTTTTTTCCTGAATATATTCAGGAGAAAACGCATACGCCCTTTTTGGCCAACCAAGCAAGCTTGCAAAGGAAATCTGCACTACAATGAAGTCTCACTTCCCCCCGGGCAAAAGGGCCATCTGAAAAAAGTGTAAAATCCAGAAAGGCAGGACAGGCCATGGAGAACTGGGAGCCTTGTTATGCTGATGGGCGGGATGTAAATTGCCAACAGCCACTGGGGAGATGTGTATGGTGTTTCCTGAAACATCTAAAAAACAAAGCAACAGAGCCTAGGGCACTTCCACTTATGGACCTATAGCTTAGGGAAATGAAAATCAAAAAGACACAGCCACCCCAAAGTTTGGGAGGGCTCTGTTTACAAGAACCTCGTTTACAGTACAAGTTCAATATCGCAGAAAGTGAAAAATGGATGAAGAAGTTGTGGTACTTACGTACAATGCAATATCACTCAGCAATGACATCTATGTCATCAGGCCCGTAGCAGCATAATGAGTGGATTCAGGTATGATGATTCTAACTGAAAGAAGTCACACAGAAAAAGAAACATCATAAGATATCACTAATACACGGAATGTAAACTTGGCTACACAGGAACTGGATTACCAAACAGAACAGGGTCTCAAATTTAGAAAACCAACTTATGCTTGCTTAAGGGGAAAGGTGAGTTGGGGTGCTGCATAAAACCAGAGATTGAAATGAGCACAGATAAAGTTCCTTAAGCCAAATATGGAATAGACAAGAGCTACTCCTTGCTCAACGAAATGGACTCAACACCCCATATTAAACGCCTAAGAATGTACCTGACTAGTCAGTATCTTAAAACCTATGGATTGCTATGTCTCCGAAAGAGAATCAAGCGTGTGTACAGGGGCATAAACGCAGCAGTGATAGGATTGGAGAGGTTCGGTGAGCAAATGAAGACCCTTTGAAGTCATATTGCATGGTACCCAATCCACGGGTCTCAACTCTCCAGGTTTAAGGGATTCTTCCTTCAGCTAAAACATGCATGTGAAACCCAGAGTATGATCAACCGTGTGATCGGGAGACGTGTTCAAATATGTCTCCGTTCTCGTCCCCTGGTACTCGGGTGCAACATTCCAGACGCTTTACTAACACTCTTCTGACTTGGAGAGTCAGTGCCTTTAACCTCCTGTTTGGCCCAGTTTGCAATTTCTGCGGAAGATGAACAGGAATAGGGAGAACCAATGAGAGACTAGCTGGAGGTGTCTGGACGGGCAAATTTAACTCTCATTTCCCACCAGGAAGAGGAATTAACCAAAGGCTCAGCGTGCCGTGCCGGAACCACATTAGGGCCTGAAGCAATCCTGCGGTGTTGCGGCCAGCTCACAAGAAAGCGAGTTGAAGAAAGGAGCTCAGGGGCACTGTAATTCACAAACCTGCAGAGTTATAAATGACAGCTATCGTCCAAAAATATACTGAAGTAAGGCTGCCAAGAGGACTTGAAAGCGGGGCAGAATTGCAGGAAACCGATTTCAGGAGGTAGACTGGAATTTCATTGAAAGCATAGGAAAAGAGGCAGAACGTCCACAATGATGCACTTGGCCAAAAAGGGCGTATGCGTTTTTTCCTGAATATATTCAGGAAAAAATGCATACGCCCTTTTTGGCCAACCAAGCAAGCTTGCAAAGGAAATCTGCACTACAATGAAGTCTCACTTCCCCCCGGTCAAAAGGGCCATCTGAAAAAAGTGTAAAATCCAGAAAGGCAGGACAGGCCATGGAGAACTGGGAGCCTTGTTATGCTGATGGGCGGGATGTAAATTGCCAACAGCCACTCGGGAGAAGTGTATGGTGTTTCCTGAAACATCTAAAAAGCAAAGCAACAGAGCCTAGGGCACTTCCACTTATGGTCCTATAGCCTAGGGAAATGAAAATCAAAAAGACACAGCCACCCCAAAGTTTGGGACGGCTCTGTTTACAAGAACCTCGTTTACGGTACAAGTTCAATATCGCAGAAAGTGAAAAATGGATGAAGAAGTTGTGGTCCTTACGTACAATGCAATATCACTCAGCAATGACATCTATGTCATCAGGCCCGTAGCAGCATAATGAGTGGATTCAGGTATGATGATTCTAACTGAAAGAAGTCACACAGAAAAAGAAACATCATAAGATATCACTAATACACGGAATGTAAACTTGTCTACACAGGAACTGGATTACCAAACAGAACAGGGTCTCAAATTTAGAAAACCAACTTATGCTTGCTTAAGGGGAAAGGTGAGTTGGGGTGCTGCATAAAACCAGAGATTGAAATGAGCACAGATAAAGTTCCTTAAGCCAAATATGGAATAGACAAGAGCTACTCCTTGCTCAACGAAATGGACTCAACACCCCATATTAAACGCCTAAGAATGTACCTGACTAGTAAGTATCTTAAAACCTATGGATTGCTATGTCTCCGAAAGAGAATCAAGCGTGTGTACAGGGGCATAAACGCAGCAGTGATAGGATTGGAGAGGTTCGGTGAGCTAATGAAGACCCTTTGAAGTCATATTGCATGGTACCCATTCCACGGGTCTCAACTCTCCAGGTTTAAGGGATTCTTCCTTCAGCTAAAACATGCATGTGGAACCCAGAGTATGATCAACCGTGTGATCGGGAGACGTGTTCAAATATGTCTCCGTTCTCGTCCCCTGGTACTCGGGTGCAACATTCCAGACGCTTTACTAACACTCTCCCGACTTGGAGAGTCAGTGCCTTTAACCTCCTGTTTGGCCCAGTTTGCAATTTCTGCGGAAGATGAACAGGAATAGGGAGAACCAATGAGAGACTAGCTGGAGGTGTCTGGACGGGCAAATTTAACTCTCATTTCCCACCAGGAAGAGGAATTAACCAAAGGCTCAGCGTGCCGTGCCGGAACCAGATTAGGGCCTGAAGCAATCCTGCGGTGTTGCGGCCAGCTCACAAGAAAGCGAGTTGAAGAAAGGAGCTCAGGGGCACTGTAATTCACAAACCTGCAGAGTTATAAATGACAGCTATCGTCCAAAAATATACTGAAGTAAGGCTGCCAAGAGGACTTGAAAGCAGGGCAGAATTGCAGGAAACCGATTTCAGGAGGTAGACTGGAATTGCATTGAAAGCATAGGAAAAGAGGCAGAACGTCCACAATGATGCACTTGGCCAAAAAGGGCGTATGCGTTTTTTCCTGAATATATTCAGGAAAAAACGCATACGCCCTTTTTGGCCAACCAAGCAAGCTTGCAAAGGAAATCTGCACTACAGTGAAGTCTCACTTCCCCCCGGTCAAAAGGGCCATCTGAAAAAAGTGTAAAATCCAGAAAGGCAGGACAGGCCATGGAGAACTGGGAGCCTTGTTATGCTGACGGCCGGGATGTAAATTGCCAACAGCCACTCGGGAGAAGTGTATGTGTTTCCTGAAACATCTAAAAAACAAAGCAACAGAGCCTAGGGCACTTCCACTTATGGTCCTATAGCCTAGGGAAATGAAAATCAAAAAGACACAGCCACCCCAAAGTTTGGGACGGCTCTGTTTACAAGAACCTCGTTTACGGTACAAGTTCAATATCGCAGAAAGTGAAAAATGGATGAAGAAGTTGTGGTACTTACGTACAATGCAATATCACTCAGCAATGACATCTATGTCATCAGGCCCTTAGCAGCATAATGAGTGGATTCAGGTATGATGATTCTAACTGAAAGAAGTCACACAGAAAAAGAAACATCATAAGATATCACTAATACACGGAATGTAAACTTGGCTACACAGGAACTGGATTACAAAACAGAACAGGGTCTCAAATTTAGAAAACCAACTTATGCTTGCTTAAGGGGAAAGACGAGTTGCGGTGCTGCATAAAACCAGAGATTGAAATGAGCACAGATAAAGTTCCTTAAGCCAAATATGGAATAGACAAGAGCTACTCCTTGCTCAACGAAATGGACTCAACACCCCATATTAAACGCCTAAGAATGTACCTGACTAGTAAGTATCTTAAAACCTATGGATTGCTATGTCTCCGAAAGAGAATCAAGCGTGTGTACAGGGGCATAAACGCAGCAGTGATAGGATTGGAGAGGTTCGATGAGCAAATGAAGACCCTTTGAAGTCATATTGCATGGTACCCATTCCACGGGTCTCAACTCTCCAGGTTTAAGGGATTCTTCCTTCAGCTAAAACATGCATGTGGAACCCAGAGTATGATCAACCGTGTGATCGGGAGACGTGTTCAAATATGTCTCCGTTCTCGTCCCCTGGTACTCGGGTGCAACATTCCAGACGCTTTACTAACACTCTCCCGACTTGGAGAGTCAGTCCCTTTAACCTCCTGTTTGGCCCAGTTTGCAATTTCTGCGGAAGATGAACAGGAATAGGGAGAACCAATGAGAGACTAGCTGGAGGTGTCTGGACGGGCAAATTTAACTCTCATTTCCCACCAGGAAGAGGAATTAACCAAAGGCTCAGCGTGCCATGCCGGAACCAGATTAGGGCCTGAAGCAATCCTGCGGTGTTGCGGCCAGCTCACAAGAAAGCAAGTTGAAGGAAGGAGTTCAGGGGCACTGTAATTCACAAACCTGCAGAGTTATAAATGACAGCTATCGTCCAAAAATATACTGAAGAAAGGCTGCCAAGAGGACTTGAAAGCGGAGCAGAATTGCAGGAAACCGATTTCAGGAGGTAGACAGGAATTGCATTTAAAGCATAGGAAAAGAGGCAGAACGTCCACAATGATGCACTTGGCCAAAAAGGGCGTATGCGTTTTTTCCTGAATATATTCAGGAAAAAACGCATACGCACTTTTTGGCCAACCAAGCAAGCTTGCAAAGGAAATCTGCACTACAATGAAGTCTCACTTCCCCCCGGTCATAAGGGCCATCTGAAAAAAGTGTAAAATCCAGAAAGGCAGGACAGGCCATGGAGAACTGGGAGCCTTGTTATGCTGATGGGCGGGATGAAAATTGCCAACAGCCACTCAGGAGAAGTGTATGGTGTTTCCTGAAACATCTAAAAAACAAAGCAACAGAGCCTAGGGCACTTCCACTTATGGTCCTATAGCTTAGGGAAATGAAAATCAAAAAGACACAGCCACCCCAAAGTTTGGGACGGCTCTGTTTACAAGAACCTCGTTTACGGTACAAGTTCAATATCGCAGAAAGTGAAAAATGGATGAAGAAGTTGTGGTACTTACGTACAATGCAATATCACTCAGCAATTACATCTACGTCATCAGGCCCGTAGCAGCATAATGAGAGGATTCAGGTATGATGATTCTACCTGAAATAAGTCACGCAGAAAAAGAAACATCATAAGATATCACTAATACATGGAATGTAAACTTGGCTACACAGGAACTGGATTACAAAACAGAACAGGGTCTCAAATTTAGAAAACCAACTTATGCTTGCTTAAGGGGAAAGGTGAGTTGGGGTGCTGCATAAAACCAGAGATTGAAATGAGCACAGAGTAAGTTCCTTAAGCCAAATATGGAATAGACAAGAGCTACACCTTGCTCAACGAAATGGACACAACACCCCACATTAAACACCTAAGAATGTACCTGACTAGTAAGTATCTTAAAACCTATGGATTGCTATGTCTCCGAAAGAGAATCAAGCGTGTGTACAGGGGCATAAACGCAGCAGTGATAGGTTTGGAGAGGTTCGGTGAGCAAATGAAGACCCTTTGAAGTCATATTGCATGGTACCCATTCCACGGGTCTCAACTCTCCAGGTTTAAGGGATTCTTCCTTCAGCTAAAACATGCATGTGGAACCCAGAGTATGATCAACCGTGTGATCGGGAGACGTCTTCAAATATGTCTCCATTCTCATCCCCTGGTACTCGGGTGCAACATTCCAGACGCTTTACTAACACTCTCCCGACTTGGAGAGTCAGTGCCTTTAACCTCCTGTTTGGCCCAGTTTGCAATTTCTGCAGAAGATGAACAGGAATAGGGAGAACCAATGAGAGACTAGCTGGAGGTGTCCGGACGGGCAAATTTAACTCTCATTTCCCACCAGGAAGAGGAATTAACCAAAGGCTCAGCGTGCCGTGCCGGAACCAGATTAGGGCCTGAAGCAATCCTGCGGTGTTGCGGCCAGCTCACAAGAAAGCGAGTTGAAGAAAGGAGCTCAGGGGCACTGTAATTCACAAACCTGCAGAGTTATAGATGACAGCTATCGTCCAAAAATATACTGAAGTAAGGCTGCCAAGAGGACTTGAAAGCGGGGCAGAATTGCAGGAAACCGATTTCAGGAGGTAGACTGGAATTGCATTTAAAGCATAGGAAAAGAGGCAGAACGTCCACAATGATGCACTTGGCCAAAAAGGGCGTATGCGTTTTTTCCTGAATATATTCAGGAAAAAACGCATACGCCCTTTTTGGCCAACCAAGCAAGCTTGCAAAGGAAATCTGCACTACAATGAAGTCTCACTTCCCCACGGTCAAAAGGGCCATCTGAAAAAAGTGTAAAATCCAGAAAGGCAGGACAGGCCATGGAGAACTGGGAACCTTGTTATGCTGATGGGCGGGATGTAAATTGCCAACAGCCACTCGGGAGAAGTGTATGGTGTTTCCTGAAACATCTAAAAAACAAAGCAACAGAGCCTAGGGCACTTCCACTTATGGTCCTATAGCATAGGGAAATGAAACTCAAAAAGACACAGCCACCCCAAAGTTTGGGAGGGCTCTGGTTACAAGAACCTCGTTTACGGTACAAGTTCAATATCGCAGAAAGTGAAAAATGGTTGAAGAAGTTGTGGTACTTACGTACAATGCAATATCACTCAGCAATGACATCTATGTCATCAGGCCCGTAGCAGCATAATGAGTGGATTCAGGTATGATGATTCTAACTGAAAGAAGTCACACAGAAAAAGAAACATCATAAGATATCACTAATACACGGAATGTAAACTTGGCTACACAGGAACTGGATTACAAAACAGAACAGGGTCTCAAATTTAGAAAACCAACTTATGCTTGCTTAAGGGGAAAGGTGAGTTGGGGTGCTGCATAAAACCAGAGATTGAAATGAGCACAGAGTAAGTTCCTTAAGCCAAATATGGAATAGACAAGAGCTACACCTTGCTCAACGAAATGGACTCAACACCCCACATTAAACACCTAAGAATGTACCTGACTAGTAAGTATCTTAAAACCTATGGATTGCTATGTCTCCGAAAGAGAATCAAGCGTGTGTACAGGGGCATAAACGCAGCAGTGATAGGTTTGGAGAGGTTCGGTGAGCAAATGAAGACCCTTTGAAGTCATATTGCATGGTACCCATTCCACGGGTCTCAACTCTCCAGGTTTAAGGGATTCTTCCTTCAGCTAAAACATGCATGTGGAACCCAGAGTATGATCAACCGTGTGATCGGGAGACGTCTTCAAATATGTCTCCATTCTCGTCCCCTGGTACTCGGGTGCAACATTCCAGACGCTTTACTAACACTCTCCTGACTTGGAGAGTCAGTGCCTTTAACCTACTGTTTGGCCCAGTTTGCAATTTCTGCAGAAGATGAACAGGAATAGGGAGAACCAATGAGAGACTAGCTGGAGGTGTCCGGACGGGCAAATTTAACTCTCATTTCCCACCAGGAAGAGGAATTAACCAAAGGCTCAGCGTGCCGTGCCGGAACCAGATTAGGGCCTGAAGCAATCCTGCGGTGTTGCGGACAGCTCACAAGAAAGCGAGTTGAAGAAAGGAGCTCAGGGGCACTGTAATTCACAAACCTGCAGAGTTATAGATGACAGCTATCGTCCAAAAATATACTGAAGTAAGGCTGCCAAGAGGACTTGAAAGTGGGGCAGAATTGCAGGAAACCGATTTCAGGAGGTAGACTGGAATTGCATTTAAAGCATAGGAAAAGAGGCAGAACGTCCACAATGATGCACTTGGCCAAAAAGGGCGTATGCGTTTTTTCCTGAATATATTCAGGAAAAAACGCATACGCCCTTTTTGGCCAACCAAGCAAGCTTGCAAAGGAAATCTGCACTACAATGAAGTCTCACTTCCCCCCGGTCAAAAGGGCCATCTGAAAAAAGTGTACAATCCAGAAAGGCAGGACAGGCCATGGAGAACTGGGAGCCTTGTTATGCTGATGGGCGGGATGTAAATTGCCAACAGCCACTCCGGAGAAGTGTATGGTGTTTCCTGAAACATCTAAAAAACAAAGCAACAGAGCCTAGGGCACTTCCACTTATGGTCCTATAGCTTAGGGAAATGAAACTCAAAAAGACACAGCCACCCCAAAGTTTGGGAGGGCTCTGGTTACAAGAACCTCGTTTACGGTACAAGTTCAATATCGCAGAAAGTGAAAAATGGTTGAAGAAGTTGTGGTACTTACGTACAATGCAATATCACTCAGCAATGACATCTATGTCATCAGGCCCGTAGCAGCATAATGAGTGGATTCAGGTATGATGATTCTAACTGAAAGAAGTCACACAGAAAAAGAAACATCATAAGATATCACTAATAAACGGAATGTAAACTTGGCTACACAGGAACTGGATTACAAAACAGAACAGGGTCTCAAATTTAGAAAACCAACTTATGCTTGCTTAAGGGGAAAGGTGAGTTGGGGTGCTGCATAAAACCAGAGATTGAAATGAGCACAGATAAAGTTCCTTAAGCCAAATATGGAATAGACAAGAGCTACACCTTGCTCAACAAAATGGACTCAACACCCCACATTAAACGCCTAAGAATGTACCTGACTATTAAGTATCTTAAAACCTATGGATTGCTATGTCTCCGAAAGAGAATCAAGTGTGTGTACAGGGGCATAAACGCAGCAGTGATAGGTTTGGAGAGGTTCGGTGAGCAAATGAAGACCCTTTGAAGTCATATTGCATGGTACCCATTCCACGGGTCTCAACTCTCCAGGTTTAAGGGATTCTTCCTTCAGCTAAAACATGCATGTGGAACCCAGAGTATGATCAACCGTGTGATCGGGAGACGTCTTCAAATATGTCTCCATTCTCGTCCCCTGGTACTCGGGTGCAACATTCCAGACGCTTTACTAACACTCTCCCGACTTGGAGAGTCAGTGCCTTTAACCTCCTGTTTGGCCCAGTTTGCAATTTCTGCAGAAGATGAACAGGAATAGGGAGAACCAATGAGAGACTAGCTGGAGGTGTCCGGACGGGCAAATTTAACTCTCATTTCCCACCAGGAAGAGGAATTAACCAAAGGCTCAGCGTGCCGTGCCGGAACCAGATTAGGGCCTGAAGCAATCCTGCGGTGTTGCGGCCAGCTCACAAGAAAGCGAGTTGAAGAAAGGAGCTCAGGGGCACTGTATTTCACAAACCTGCAGAGTTATAGATGACAGCTATCGTCCAAAAATATACTGAAGTAAGGCTGCCAAGAGGACTTGAAAGTGGGGCAGAATTGCAGGAAACCGATTTCAGGAGGTAGACTGGAATTGCATTTAAAGCATAGGAAAAGAGGCAGAACGTCCACAATGATGCACTTGGCCAAAAAGGGCGTATGCGTTTTTTCCTGAATATATTCAGGAAAAAACGCATACGCCCTTTTTGGCCAACCAAGCAAGCTTGCAAAGGAAATCTGCACTACAATGAAGTCTCACTTCCCCACGGTCAAAAGGGCCATCTGAAAAAAGTGTAAAATCCAGAAAGGCAGGACAGGCCATGGAGAACTGGGAACCTTGTTATGCTGATGGGCGGGATGTAAATTGCCAACAGCCACTCGGGAGAAGTGTATGGTGTTTCCTGAAACATCTAATAAACAAAGCAACAGAGCCTAGGGCACTTCCACTTATGGTCCTATAGCATAGGGAAATGAAACTCAAAAAGACACAGCCACCCCAAAGTTTGGGAGGGCTCTGGTTACAAGAACCTCGTTTACGGTACAAGTTCAATATCACAGAAAGTGAAAAATGGTTGAAGAAGTTGTGGTACTTACGTACAATGCAATATCACTCAGCAATGACATCTATGTCATCAGGCCCGTAGCAGCATAATGAGTGGATTCAGGTATGATGATTCTAACTGAAATAAGTCACACAGAAAAAGAAACATCATAAGATGTCAGTAATACACGGAATGTAAACTTGGCTACACAGGAACTGGATTACAAAACAGAACAGGGTCTCAAATTGAGAAAACCAACTTATGCTTGCTTAAGGGGAAAGGTGAGTTGGGGTGCTGCATAAAACCAGAGATTGAAATGAGCACAGAGTAAGTTCCTTAAGCCAAATATGGAATAGACAAGAGCTACACCTTGCTCAACGAAATGGACTCAACACCCCACATTAAACACCTAAGAATGTACCTGACTAGTAAGTATCTTAAAACCTATGGATTGCTATGTCTCCGAAAGAGAATCAAGCGTGTGTACAGGGGCATAAACGCAGCAGTGATAGGTTTGGAGAGGTTCGGTGAGCAAATGAAGACCCTTTGAAGTCATATTGCATGGTACCCATTCCACGGGTCTCAACTCTCCAGGTTTAAGGGATTCTTCCTTCAGCTAAAACATGCATGTGGAACCCAGAGTATGATCAACCGTGTGATCGGGAGACGTCTTCAAATATGTCTCCATTCTCGTCCCCTGGTACTCGGGTGCAACATTCCAGACGCTTTACTAACACTCTCCTGACTTGGAGAGTCAGTGCCTTTAACCTACTGTTTGGCCCAGTTTGCAATTTCTGCAGAAGATGAACAGGAATAGGGAGAACCAATGAGAGACTAGCTGGAGGTGTCCGGACGGGCAAATTTAACTCTCATTTCCCACCAGGAAGAGGAATTAACCAAAGGCTCAGCGTGCCGTGCCGGAACCAGATTAGGGCCTGAAGCAATCCTGCGGTGTTGCGGCCAGCTCACAAGAAAGCGAGTTGAAGAAAGGAGCTCAGGGGCACTGTAATTCACAAACCTGCAGAGTTATAGATGACAGCTATCGTCCAAAAATATACTGAAGTAAGGCTGCCAAGAGGACTTGAAAGTGGGGCAGAATTGCAGGAAACCGATTTCAGGAGGTAGACTGGAATTGCATTTAAAGCATAGGAAAAGAGGCAGAACGTCCACAATGATGCACTTGGCCAAAAAGGGCGTATGCGTTTTTTCCTGAATATATTCAGGAAAAAACGCATACGCCCTTTTTGGCCAACCAAGCAAGCTTGCAAAGGAAATCTGCACTACAATGAAGTCTCACTTCCCCCCGGTCAAAAGGGCCATCTGAAAAAAGTGTACAATCCAGAAAGGCAGGACAGGCCATGGAGAACTGGGAGCCTTGTTATGCTGATGGGCGGGATGTAAATTTCCAACAGCCACTCGGGAGAAGTGTATGGTGTTTCCTGAAACATCTAAAAAACAAAGCAACAGAGCCTAGGGCACTTCCACTTATGGTCCTATAGCTTAGGGAAATGAAACTCAAAAAGACACAGCCACCCCAAAGTTTGGGAGGGCTCTGGTTACAAGAACCTCGTTTACGGTACAAGTTCAATATCGCACAAAGTGAAAAATGGTTGAAGAAGTTGTGGTACTTACGTACAATGCAATATCACTCAGCAATGACATCTATGTCATCAGGCCCGTAGCAGCATAATGAGTGGATTCAGGTATGATGATTCTAACTGAAAGAAGTCACACAGAAAAAGAAACATCATAAGATATCACTAATACACGGAATGTAAACTTGGCTACACAGGAACTGGATTACAAAACAGAACAGGGTCTCAAATTTAGAAAACCAACTTATGCTTGCTTAAGGGGAAAGGTGAGTTGGGGTGCTGCATAAAACCAGAGATTGAAATGAGCACAGATAAAGTTCCTTAAGCCAAATATGGAATAGACAAGAGCTACACCTTGGTCAACAAAATGGACTCAACACCCCACATTAAACGCCTAAGAATGTACCTGACTAGTAAGTATCTTAAAACCTATGGATTGCTATGTCTCCGAAAGAGAATCAAGCGTGTGTACAGGGGCATAAACGCAGCAGTGATAGGTTTGGAGAGGTTTGGTGATCAAATGAAGACCCTTTGAAGTCATATTGCATGGTACCCATTCCACGGGTCTCAACTCTCCAGGTTTAAGGGATTCTTCCTTCAGCTAAAACATGCATGTGGAACCCAGAGTATGATCAACCGTGTGATCGGGAGACGTCTTCAAATATGTCTCCATTCTCGTCCCCTGGTACTCGAGTGCAACATTCCAGACGCTTTACTAACACTCTCCCGACTTGGAGAGTCAGTGCCTTTAACCTCCTGTTTGGCCCAGTTTGCAATTTCTGCAGAAGATGAACAGGAATAGGGAGAACCAATGAGAGACTAGCTGGAGGTGTCTGGACGGGCAAATTTAACTCTCATTTCCCACCAGGAAGAGGAATTAACCAAAGGCTCAGCGTGCCGTGCCGGAACCAGATTAGGGCCTGAAGCAATCCTGCGGTGTTGCGGCCAGCTCACAAGAAAGCGAGTTGAAGAAAGGAGCTCAGGGGCACTGTATTTCACAAACCTGCAGAGTTATAGATGACAGCAATCGTCCAAAAATATACTGAAGTAAGGCTGCCAAGAGGACTTGAAAGTGGGGCAGAATTGCAGGAAACCGATTTCAGGAGGTAGACTGGAATTGCATTTAAAGCATAGGAAAAGAGGCAGAACGTCCACAATGATGCACTTGGCCAAAAAGGGCGTATGCGTTTTTTCCTGAATATATTCAGGAAAAAACGCATACGCCCTTTTTGGCCAACCAAGCAAGCTTGCAAAGGAAATCTGCACTACAATGAAGTCTCACTTCCCCCCGGTCAAAAGGGCCATCTGAAAAAAGTGTAAAATCCAGAAAGGCAGGACAGGCCATGGAGAACTGGGAGCCTTGTTATGCTGATGGGCGGGATGTAAATTGCCAACAGCCACTCGGGAGAAGTGTATGGTGTTTCCTGAAACATCTAAAAAACAAAGCAACAGAGCCTAGGGCACTTCCACTTATGGTCCTATAGCTTAGGGAAATGAAACTCAAAAAGACACAGCCACCCCAAAGTTTGCGAGGCCTCTGTTTACAAGAACCTCGTTTACGGTACAAGTTCAATATCGCAGAAAGTGAAAAATGGATGAAGAAGTTGTGGTACTTAGGTACAATGCAATATCACTCAGCAATGACATCTATGTCATCAGGCCCGTAGCAGCATAATGAGTGGATTCAGGTATGATGATTCTAACTGAAATAAGTCACACAGAAAAAGAAACATCATAAGATATCACTAATACACGGAATGTAAACTTGGCTACACAGGAACTGGATTACAAAAGAGAACAGGGTCTCAAATTTAGAAAACCAACTTATGCTTGCTTAAGGGGAAAGGTGAGTTGCGGTGCTGCATTAAACCAGAGATTGAAATGAGCACAGATAAAGTTCCTTAAGCCAAATATGAAATAGACAAGAGCTACTCCTTGCTCAACGAAATGGACTCAACACCCCACATTAAACGCCTAAGAATGTACCTGACTAGTAAGTATCTTAAAACCTATGGATTGCTATGTCTCCGAAACAGAATCAAGCATGTGTACAGGGGCATACACGCAGCAGTGATAGGTTTGGAGAGGTTCGGTGAGCAAATGAAGACCCTTTGAAGTCATATTGCATGGTACCCATTCCACGGGTCTCAACTCTCCAGGTTTAAGGGATTCTTCCTTCAGCTAAAACATGCATGTGGAACCCAGAGTATGATCAACCGTGTGATCGGGAGACGTCTTCAAATATGTCTCCATTCTCGTCCCCTGGTACTCGGGTGCAACATTCCAGACGCTTTACTAACACTCTCCCGACTTGGAGAGTCAGTGCCTTTAACCTCCTGTTTGGCCCAGTTTGCAATTTCTGCAGAAGATGAACAGGAATAGGGAGAACCAATGAGAGACTAGCTGGAGGTGTCTGGACGGGCAAATTTAACTCTCATTTCCCACCAGGAAGAGGAATTAACCAAAGGCTCAGCGTGCCGTGCCGGAACCAGATTAGGGCCTGAAGCAATCCTGCGGTGTTGCGGCCAGCTCACAAGAAAGCGAGTTGAAGAAAGGAGCTCAGGGGCACTGTATTTCACAAACCTGCAGAGTTATAGATGACAGCTATCGTCCAAAAATATACTGAAGTAAGGCTGCCAAGAGGACTTGAAAGTGGGGCAGAATTGCAGGAAACCGATTTCAGGAGGTAGACTGGAATTGCATTTAAAGCATAGGAAAAGAGGCAGAACGTCCACAATGATGCACTTGGCCAAAAAGGGCGTATGCGTTTTTTCCTGAATATATTCAGGAAAAAACGCATACGCCCTTTTTGGCCAACCAAGCAAGCTTGCAAAGGAAATCTGCACTACAATGAAGTCTCACTTCCCCACGGTCAAAAGGGCCATCTGAAAAAAGTGTAAAATCCAGAAAGGCAGGACAGGCCATGGAGAACTGGGAACCTTGTTATGCTGATGGGCGGGATGTAAATTGCCAACAGCCACTCGGGAGAAGTGTATGGTGTTTCCTGAAACATCTAATAAACAAAGCAACAGAGCCTAGGGCACTTCCACTTATGGTCCTATAGCATAGGGAAATGAAACTCAAAAAGACACAGCCACCCCAAAGTTTGGGAGGGCTCTGGTTACAAGAACCTCGTTTACGGTACAAGTTCAATATCACAGAAAGTGAAAAATGGTTGAAGAAGTTGTGGTACTTACGTACAATGCAATATCACTCAGCAATGACATCTATGTCATCAGGCCCGTAGCAGCATAATGAGTGGATTCAGGTATGATGATTCTAACTGAAATAAGTCACACAGAAAAAGAAACATCATAAGATGTCAGTAATACACGGAATGTAAACTTGGCTACACAGGAACTGGATTACAAAACAGAACAGGGTCTCAAATTGAGAAAACCAACTTATGCTTGCTTAAGGGGAAAGGTGAGTTGGGGTGCTGCATAAAACCAGAGATTGAAATGAGCACAGAGTAAGTTCCTTAAGCCAAATATGGAATAGACAAGAGCTACACCTTGCTCAACGAAATGGACTCAACACCCCACATTAAACACCTAAGAATGTACCTGACTAGTAAGTATCTTAAAACCTATGGATTGCTATGTCTCCGAAAGAGAATCAAGCGTGTGTACAGGGGCATAAACGCAGCAGTGATAGGTTTGGAGAGGTTCGGTGAGCAAATGAAGACCCTTTGAAGTCATATTGCATGGTACCCATTCCACGGGTCTCAACTCTCCAGGTTTAAGGGATTCTTCCTTCAGCTAAAACATGCATGTGGAACCCAGAGTATGATCAACCGTGTGATCGGGAGACGTCTTCAAATATGTCTCCATTCTCGTCCCCTGGTACTCGGGTGCAACATTCCAGACGCTTTACTAACACTCTCCTGACTTGGAGAGTCAGTGCCTTTAACCTACTGTTTGGCCCAGTTTGCAATTTCTGCAGAAGATGAACAGGAATAGGGAGAACCAATGAGAGACTAGCTGGAGGTGTCCGGACGGGCAAATTTAACTCTCATTTCCCACCAGGAAGAGGAATTAACCAAAGGCTCAGCGTGCCGTGCCGGAACCAGATTAGGGCCTGAAGCAATCCTGCGGTGTTGCGGCCAGCTCACAAGAAAGCGAGTTGAAGAAAGGAGCTCAGGGGCACTGTAATTCACAAACCTGCAGAGTTATAGATGACAGCTATCGTCCAAAAATATACTGAAGTAAGGCTGCCAAGAGGACTTGAAAGTGGGGCAGAATTGCAGGAAACCGATTTCAGGAGGTAGACTGGAATTGCATTTAAAGCATAGGAAAAGAGGCAGAACGTCCACAATGATGCACTTGGCCAAAAAGGGCGTATGCGTTTTTTCCTGAATATATTTCCTGAATATATTCAGGAAAAAACGCATACGCCCTTTTTGGCCAACCAAGCAAGCTTGCAAAGGAAATCTGCACTACAATGAAGTCTCACTTCCCCCCGGTCAAAAGGGCCATCTGAAAAAAGTGTAAAATCCAGAAAGGCAGGACAGGCCATGGAGAACTGGGAACCTTGTTATGCTGATGGGCGGGATGTAAATTGCCAACAGCCACTCGGGAGAAGTGTATGGTGTTTCCTGAAACATCTAAAAAACAAAGCAACAGAGCCTAGGGCACTTCCACTTATGGTCCTATAGCTTAGGGAAATGAAACTCAAAAAGACACAGCCACCCCAAAGTTTGGGAGGGCTCTGGTTACAAGAACCTCGTTTACGGTACAAGTTCAATATCGCAGAAAGTGAAAAATGGTTGAAGAAGTTGTGGTACTTACGTACAATGCAATATCACTCAGCAATGACATCTATGTCATCAGGCCCGTAGCAGCATAATGAGTGGATTCAGGTATGATGATTCTAACTGAAAGAAGTCACACAGAAAAAGAAACATCATAAGATATCACTAATACACGGAATGTAAACTTGGCTACACAGGAACTGGATTACAAAACAGAACAGGGTCTCAAATTTAGAAAACCAACTTATGCTTGCTTAAGGGGAAAGGTGAGTTGGGGTGCTGCATAAAACCAGAGATTGAAATGAGCACAGATAAAGTTCCTTAAGCCAAATATGGAATAGACAAGAGCTACACCTTGCTCAACGAAATGGACTCAACACCCCACATTAAACGCCTAAGAATGTACCTGACTAGTAAGTATCTTAAAACCTATGGATTGCTATGTCTCCGAAAGAGAATCAAGCATGTGTACAGGGGCATAAACGCAGCAGTGATAGGTTTGGAGAGGTTCGGTGAGCAAATGAAGACCCTTTGAAGTCATATTGCATGGTACCCATTCCACGGGTCTCAACTCTCCAGGTTTAAGGGATTCTTCCTTCAGCTAAAACATGCATGTGGAACCCAGAGTATGATCAACCGTGTGATCGGGAGACGTCTTCAAATATGTCTCCATTCTCGTCCCCTGGTACTCGGGTGCAACATTCCAGACGCTTTACTAACACTCTCCCGACTTGGAGAGTCAGTGCCTTTAACCTCCTGTTTGGCCCAGTTTGCAATTTCTGCAGAAGATGAACAGGAATAGGGAGAACCAATGAGAGACTAGCTGGAGGTGTCTGGACGGGCAAATTTAACTCTCATTTCCCACCAGGAAGAGGAATTAACCAAAGGCTCAGCGTGCCGTGCCGGAACCAGATTAGGGCCTGAAGCAATCCTGCGGTGTTGCGGCCAGCTCACAAGATAGCGAGTTGAAGAAAGGAGCTCAGGGGTACTGTATTTCACAAACCTGCAGAGTTATAGATGACAGCTATCGTCCAAAAATATACTGAAGTAAGGCTGCCAAGAGGACTTGAAAGTGGGGCAGAATTGCAGGAAACCGATTTCAGGAGGTAGACTGGAATTGCATTTAAAGCATAGGAAAAGAGGCAGAACGTCCACAATGATGCACTTGGCCAAAAAGGGCGTATGCGTTTTTTCCTGAATATATTCAGGAAAAAACGCATACGCCCTTTTTGGCCAACCAAGCAAGCTTGCAAAGGAAATCTGCACTACAATGAAGTCTCACTTCCCCCCGGTCAAAAGGGCCATCTGAAAAAAGTGTAAAATCCAGAAAGGCAGGACAGGCCATGGAGAACTGGGAGCCTTGTTATGCTGATGGGCGGGATGTAAATTGCCAACAGCCACTCGGGAGAAGTGTATGGTGTTTCCTGAAACATCTAAAAAACAAAGCAACAGAGCCTAGGGCACTTCCACTTATGGTCCTATAGCTTAGGGAAATGAAACTCAAAAAGACACAGCCACCCCAAAGTTTGCGAGGCCTCTGTTTACAAGAACCTCGTTTACGGTACAAGTTCAATATCGCAGAAAGTGAAAAATGGATGAAGAAGTTGTGGTACTTAGGTACAATGCAATATCACTCAGCAATGACATCTATGTCATCAGGCCCGTAGCAGCATAATGAGTGGATTCAGGTATGATGATTCTAACTGAAATAAGTCACACAGAAAAAGAAACATCATAAGATATCACTAATACACGGAATGTAAACTTGGCTACACAGGAACTGGATTACAAAAGAGAACAGGGTCTCAAATTTAGAAAACCAACTTATGCTTGCTTAAGGGGAAAGGTGAGTTGCGGTGCTGCATTAAACCAGAGATTGAAATGAGCACAGATAAAGTTCCTTAAGCCAAATATGAAATAGACAAGAGCTACTCCTTGCTCAACGAAATGGACTCAACACCCCACATTAAACGCCTAAGAATGTACCTGACTAGTAAGTATCTTAAAACCTATGGATTGCTATGTCTCCGAAACAGAATCAAGCATGTGTACAGGGGCATACACGCAGCAGTGATAGGTTTGGAGAGGTTCGGTGAGCAAATGAAGACCCTTTGAAGTCATATTGCATGGTACCCATTCCACGGGTCTCAACTCTCCAGGTTTAAGGGATTCTTCCTTCAGCTAAAACATGCATGTGGAACCCAGAGTATGATCAACCGTGTGATCGGGAGACGTCTTCAAATATGTCTCCATTCTCGTCCCCTGGTACTCGGGTGCAACATTCCAGACGCTTTACTAACACTCTCCCGACTTGGAGAGTCAGTGCCTTTAACCTCCTGTTTGGCCCAGTTTGCAATTTCTGCAGAAGATGAACAGGAATAGGGAGAACCAATGAGAGACTAGCTGGAGGTGTCTGGACGGGCAAATTTAACTCTCATTTCCCACCAGGAAGAGGAATTAACCAAAGGCTCAGCGTGCCGTGCCGGAACCAGATTAGGGCCTGAAGCAATCCTGCGGTGTTGCGGCCAGCTCACAAGAAAGCGAGTTGAAGAAAGGAGCTCAGGGGCACTGTATTTCACAAACCTGCAGAGTTATAGATGACAGCTATCGTCCAAAAATATACTGAAGTAAGGCTGCCAAGAGGACTTGAAAGTGGGGCAGAATTGCAGGAAACCGATTTCAGGAGGTAGACTGGAATTGCATTTAAAGCATAGGAAAAGAGGCAGAACGTCCACAATGATGCACTTGGCCAAAAAGGGCGTATGCGTTTTTTCCTGAATATATTCAGGAAAAAACGCATACGCCCTTTTTGGCCAACCAAGCAAGCTTGCAAAGGAAATCTGCATTACAATGAAGTCTCACTTCCCCCCAGTCAAAAGGGCCATCTGAAAAAAGTGTAAAATCCAGAAAGGCAGGACAGGCCATGGAGAACTGGGAGCCTTGTTATGCTGATGGGCGGGATGTAAATTGCCAACAGCCACTCGGGAGAAGTGTATGGTGTTTCCTGAAACATCTAAAAAACAAAGCAACAGAGCCTAGGGCACTTCCACTTATGGTCCTATAGCTTAGGGAAATGAAAATCAAAAAGACACAGCCACCCCAAAGTTTGGGACGGCTCTGTTTACAAGAACCTCGTTTACGGTTCAAGTTCAATATCGCAGAAAGTGAAAAATGGATGAAGAAGTTGTGGTACTTACGTACAATGCAATATCACTCAGCAATGACATCTATGTCATCAGGCCCGTAGAAGCATGATGAGTGGATTCAGGTATGATGATTCTAACTAAAAGAAGTCACACAGAAAAAGAAACATCATAAGATATCACTAATACACGGAATGTAAACTTGGCTACACAGGAACTGGATTACAAAACAGAACAGGGTCTCAAATTTAGAAAACCATCTTATGCTTGCTTAAGGAGAAAGGTGAGTTGGGGTGCTGCATAAAACCAGAGATTTAAATGAGCACAGAGTAAGTTCCTTAAGCCAAATATGGAATAGACAAGAGCTACTCCTTGCTCAATGAAATGGACTCAACACCCCATATTAAACGCCTAAGAATGTACCTGACTAGTAAGTATCTTAAAACCTATGAATGCTATGTCTCCGAAAGGGAATCAAGCATGTGTACAGGGGCATACACGCAGCAGTGATAGGATTGGAGAGGTTCGGTGAGCAAATGAAGACCCTTTGAAGTCATATTGCATGGTACCCATTCCACGGGTCTCAACTCTCCAGGTTTAAGGGATTCTTCCTTGAGCTAAAACATTCATGTGGAACCCAGAGTATGATCAACCGTGTGATCGGGAGACGTGTTCAAATATGTCTCCATTCTCGTCCCCTGGTACTCGGGTGCAACATTCCAGACGCTTTACTAACACTCTCCCGACTTGGAGAGTCAGTGCCTTTAACCTCCTGTTTGGCCCAGTTTGCAATTTCTGCGGAAGATGAACAGGAATAGGGAGAACCAATGAGAGACTAGCTGGAGGTGTCTGGACGGGCAAATTTAACTCTCATTTCCCACCAGGAAGAGGAATTAACCAAAGGCTCAGCGTGCCGTGCCGGAACCAGATTAGGGCCTGAAGCAATCCTGCGGTGTTGCGGCCATCTCACAAGAAAGCGAGTTGAAGAAAGGAGCTCAGAGGCACTGTAATTCACAAACTTGCAGAGTTATAAATGACAGCTATCGTCCAAAAATATACTGAAGTAAGGCTGCCAAGAGGACTTGAAAGCGGGGCAGAATTGCAGGAAACCGATTTCAGGAGGTAGACTGGAATTGCATTTAAAGCATAGGAAAAGAGGCAGAACGTCCACAATGATGCACTTGGCCAAAAAGGGCGTATGCGTTTTTTCCTGAATATATTCAGGAAAAAACGCATACGCCCTTTTTGGCCAACCCAGCAAGCTTGCAAAGGAAATCTGCACTAAAATGTAGTCTCACTTCCCCCCGGTCAAAAGGGCCATCTGAAAAAAGTGTAAAATCCAGAAAGTCAGGACAGGCCATGAAGAACTGGGAGCCTTGTTATGCTGATGGGCGGGATGTAAATTGCCAAGAGCCACTCGGGAGAAGTGTATGGTGTTTCCTGAAACATCTAAAAAACAAAGCAACAGAGCCTAGGGCACTTCCACTTATGGTCCTATAGCTTAGGGAAATGAAAATCAAAAAGACACAGCCACCCCAAAGTTTGGGACGGCTCTGTTTACAAGAACCTCGTTTACGGTACAAGTTCAATATCGCAGAAAGTGAAAAATGGATGAAGAAGTTGTGGTACTTACGTACAATGCAATATCACTCAGCAATGACATCTATGTCATCAGGCCCGTAGAAGCATGATGAGTGGATTCAGGTATGATGATTCTAACTAAAAGAAGTCACACAGAAAAAGAAACATCATAAGATATCACTAATACACGGAATGTAAACTTGGCTACACAGGAACTGGATTACAAAACAGAACAGGGTCTCAAATTTAGAAAACCATCTTATGCTTGCTTAAGGGGAAAGGTGAGTTGCGGTGCTGCATAAAACCAGAGATTGAAATGAGCACAGAGTAAGTTCCTTAAGCCAAATATGGAATAGACAAGAGCTACTCCTTGCTCAACGAAATGGACTCAACACCCCACATTAAACGCCTAAGAATGTACCTGACTAGTAAGTATCTTAAAACCTATGGATTGCTATGTCTCCGAAAGTGAATCAAGCATGTGTACAGGGGCATACACGCAGCAGTGATAGGATTGGAGAGGTTCGGTGAGCAAATGAAGACCCTTTGAAGTCATATTGCATGGTACCCATTCCACGGGTCTCAACTCTCCAGGTTTAAGGGATTCTTCCTTGAGCTAAAACATGCATGTGGAACCCAGAGTATGATCAACCGTGTGATCGGGAGACGTGTTCAAATATGTCTCCGTTCTCGTCCCCTGGTACTCGGGTGCAACATTCCAGACGCTTTACTAACACTCTCCCGACTTGGAGAGTCAGTGCCTTTAACCTCCTGTTTGGCCCAGTTTGCAATTTCTGCGGAAGATGAACAGGAATAGGGAGAACCAATGAGAGACTAGCTGGAGGTGTCTGGACGGGCAAATTTAACTCTCATTTCCCACCAGGAAGAGCAATTAACAAAAGGCTCAGCGTGCCGTGCCGGAACCAGATTAGGGCCTGAAGCAATCCTGCGGTGTTGCGGCCAGCTCACAAGAAAGCGAGTTGAAGAAAGGAGCTCAGAGGCACTGTAATTCACAAACTTGCAGAGTTATAAATGACAGCTATCGTCCAAAAATATACTGAAGTAAGGCTGCCAAGAGGACTTGAAAGCGGGGCAGAATTGCAGGAAACCGATTTCAGGAGGTAGACTGGAATTGCATTTAAAGAATAGGAAAAGAGGCAGAACGTCCACAATGATGCACTTGGCCAAAAAGGGCGTATGCGTTTTTTCCTGAATATATTCAGGAAAAAACGCATACGCCCTTTTTGGCCAAGCAAGCAAGCTTGCAAAGGAAATCTGCATTACAATGAAGTCTCACTTCCCCCCGGTCAAAAGGGCCATCTGAAAAAAGTGTAAAATCCAGAAAGGCAGGACAGGCCATGGAGAACTGGGAGCCTTGTTATGCTGATGGGCGGGATGTAAATTGCCAACAGCCACTCGGGAGAAGTGTATGGTGTTTCCTGAAACATCTAAAAAACAAAGCAACAGAGCCTAGGGCACTTCCACTTATGGTCCTATAGCTTAGGGAAATGAAAATCAAAAAGACACAGCCACCCCAAAGTTTGGGACGGCTCTGTTTACAAGAACCTCGTTTACAGTACAAGTTTAATATCGCAGAAAGTGAAAAATGGATGAAGAAGTTGTGGTACTTACGTACAATGCAATATCACTCAGCAATGACATCTATGTCATCAGGCCCAAAGCAGCATAATGAGTGGATTCAGGTTTGATGATTCTAACTGAAAGACGTCACACAGAAAAAGAAACATCATAAGATATCACTAATACACGGAATGTAAACATGGCTACACAGGAACTGGATTACAAAACAGAACAGGGTCTCAAATTTAGAAAACCAACTTATGCTTGCTTAAGGGGAAAGGTGAGTTGGGGTGCTGCATAAAACCAGAGATTGAAATGAGCACAGATAAAGTTCCTTAAGCCAAATATGGAATAGACAAGAGCTACTCCTTGCTCAACGAAATGGACTCAACACCCCATATTAAACGCCTAAGAATGTACCTGACTAGTAAGTATCTTAAAACCTATAGATTGCTATGTCTCTGAAAGAGAATCAAGCGTGTGTACAGGGGCATAAACGCAGCAGTCATAGGATTGGAGAGGTTCGGTGAGCAAATGAAGACCCTTTGAAGTCATATTGCATGGTACCCATTCCACGGGTCTCAACTCTCCAGGTGTAAGGGATTCTTCCTTCAGCTAAAACATGCATGTGGTACCCAGAGTATGACCAACCATGTGATCGGGAGACGTGTTCAAATATGTCTCCGTTCTCGTCCCCTGGTACTCGGGTGCAACATTCCAGACGCTTTACTAACACTCTCCCGACTTGGAGAGTCAGTGCCTTTAACCTCCTGTTTGGCCCAGTTTGCAATTTCTGCGGAAGATGAACAGGAATAGGGAGAACCAATGAGAGACTAGCTGGAGGTGTCTGGACGGGCAAATTTAACTCTCATTTCCCACCAGGAAGAGGAATTAACCAAAGGCTCAGCGTGCCGTGCCGGAACCACATTAGGGCCTGAAGCAATCCTGCGGTGTTGCGGCCAGCTCACAAGAAAGCGAGTTGAAGAAAGGAGCTCAGGGGCACTGTAATTCACAAACCTGCAGGTATAAATGACAGCTATCGTCCAAAAATATACTGAAGTAAGGCTGCCAAGAGGACTTGAAAGCGGGGCAGAATTGCAGGAAACCGATTTCAGGAGGTAGACTGGAATTGCATTGAAAGCATAGGAAAAAAGGCAGAACGTCCACAATGATGCACTTGGCCAAAAAGGGCGTATGCGTTTTTTCCTGAATATATTCAGGAAAAAACGCATACGCCCTTTTTGGCCAACCAAGCAAGCTTGCAAAGGAAATCTGCACTACAATGAAGTCTCACTTCCCCCCGGTCAAAAGGGCCATCTGAAAAAAGTGTAAAATCCAGAAAGGCAGGACAGGCCATGGAGAACTGGGAGCCTTGTTATGCTGATGGGCGGGATGTAAATTGCCAAGAGCCACTGGGGAGAAGTGTATGGTGTTTCCTGAAACATCTAAAAAACAAAGCAACAGAGCCTAGGGCACTTCCACTTATGGTCCTATAGCTTAGGGAAATGAAAATCAAAAAGACACAGCCACCCCAAAGTTTGGGACGGCTCTGTTTACAAGAACCTCGTTTACGGTACAAGTTCAATATCGCAGAAAGTGAAAAATGGATGAAGAAGTTGTGGTACTTACGTACAATGCAATATCACTCAGCAATGACATCTATGTCATCAGGCCCGTAGCAGCATAATGAGTGGATTCAGGTATGATGATTCTAACTGAAATAAGTCACACAGAAAAAGAAACATCATAAGATATCACTAATACACGGAATGTAAACTTGGCTACACAGGAACTGGATTACAAAACAGAACAGGGTCTCAAATTTAGAAAACCAACTTATGCTTGCTTAAGGGGAAAGGTGAGTTGGGGTGCTGCATAAAACCAGAGATTGAAATGAGCACAGATAAAGTTCCTTAAGCCAAATATGGAATAGACAAGAGCTACTCCTTGCTCAACGAAATGGACTCAACACCCCATATTAAACGCCTAAGAATGTACCTGACTAGTAAGTATCTTAAAACCTATGGATTGCTATGTCTCCGAAAGAGCATCAAGCGTTTGTACAGGGACATAAACGCAGCAATGATAGGATTTCAGAGGTTCGGTGAGCAAATGAATCCCTTTGAAGTCATATTGCATGGTACCCATTCCACGGGTCTCAACTCTCCAGGTGTAAGGGATTCTTCCTTCAGCTAAAACATGCATGTGGAACCCAGAGTATGATCAACCGTGTGATCGGGAGACGTGTTCAAATATGTCTCCGTTCTCGTCCCCTGGTACTCGGGTGCAACATTCCAGACGCTTTACTAACACTCTCCCGACTTGGAGAGTCAGTGCCTTTAACCTCCTGTTTGGCCCAGTTTGCAATTTCTGCGGAAGATGAACAGGAATAGGGAGAACCAATGAGAGACTAGCTGGAGGTGTCTGGACGGGCAAATTTAACTCTCATTTCCCACCAGGAAGAGCAATTAACCAAAGGCTCAGCGTGCCGTGCCGGAACCAGTTTAGGGCCTGAAGCAATCCTGCGGTGTTGCGGCCAGCTCACAAGAAAGCGAGTTGAAGAAAGGAGCTCAGGGGCACTGTAATTCACAAACCTGCAGAGTTATAAATGACAGCTATCGTCCAAAAATATACTGAAGTAAGGCTGCCAAGAGGACTTGAAAGCGGGGCAGAATTGCAGGAAACCGATTTCAGGAGGTAGACTGGAATTGCATTTAAAGCATAGGAAAAGAGGCAGAACGTCCACAATGATGCACTTGGCCAAAAAGGGCGTATGCGTTTTTTCCTGAATATATTCAGGAAAAAACGCATACGCCCTTTTTGGCCAACCAAGCAAGCTTGCAAAGGAAATCTGCACTACAATGAAGTCTCACTGCCCCCCCGGTCAAAAGGGCCATCTGAGAAAAGTGTAAAATCCAGAAAGGCAGGACAGGCCATGGTGAGCAGGGAGCCTTGTTATGCTGATGGGCGGGATGTAAATTGCCAACAGCCACTAGGGAGAAGTGTATGGTGTTTCCTGAAACATCTAAAAAACAAAGCAACAGAGCCTAGGGCACTTCCACTTATGGTCCTATAGCTTAGGGAAATGAAAATCAAAAAGACACAGCCACCCCAAAGTTTGGGACGGCTCTGTTTACAAGAACCTCGTTTACGGTACAAGTTCAATATCGCAGAAAGTGAAAAATGGATGAAGAAGTTGTGGTACTTACGTACAATGCAATATCACGCAGCAATGACATCTATGTCATCAGGCCCGTAGCAGCATAATGAGTGGATTCAGGTATGATGATTCTAACTGAAATAAGTCACACAGAAAAAGAAACATCATAAGATATCACTAATACACGGAATGTAAACTTGGCTACACAGGAACTGGATTACAAAACAGAACAGGGTCTCAAATTTAGAAAACCAACTTATGCTTGCTTAAGGGGAAAGGTGAGTTGGGGTGCTGCATAAAACCAGAGATTGAAATGAGCACAGATAAAGTTCCTTAAGCCAAATATGGAATAGACAAGAGCTACTCCTTGCTCAACGAAATGAACTCAACACCCCACATTAAACGCCTAAGAATGTACCTGACTAGTAAGTATCTTAAAACCTATGGATTGCTATGTCTCCGAAAGAGAATCAAGCGTGTGTACAGGGGCATACACGCAGCAGTGATAGGATTGGAGAGGTTCGGTGAGCAAATGAAGACCCTTTGAAATCATATTGCATGGTAGCCATTCCACGGGTCTCAACTCTCCAGGTTTAAGGGATTCTTCCTTGAGCTAAAACATGCATGTGGAACCCAGAGTATGATCAACCATGTGATCGGGAGACGTCTTCAAATATGTCTCCGTTCTCGTCCCCTGGTACTCAGGTGCAACATTCCAGACGCTTTACTAACACTCTCCCGACTTGGAGAGTCAGTGCCTTTAACCTCCTGTTTGGCCCAGTTTGCAATTTCTGCGGAAGATGAACAGGAATAGGGAGAACCAATGAGAGACTAGCTGGAGGTGTCTGGACGGGCAAATTTAACTCTCATTTCCCACCAGGAAGAGGAATTAACCAAAGGCTCAGGGTGCCGTGCCGGAACCAGTTTAGGGCCTGAAGCAATCCTGCGGTGTTGCGGCCAGCTCACAAGAAAGCGAGTTGAAGAAAGGAGCTCAGGGGCACTGTAATTCACAAACCTGCAGAGTTATAAATGACAGCTATCGTCCAAAAATATACTGAAGTAAGGCTGCCAAGAGGACTTGAAAGCGGGGCAGAATTGCAGGAAACCGATTTCAGGAGGTAGACTGGAATTGCATTTAAAGCATAGGAAAAGAGGCAGAACGTCCACAATGATGCACTTGGCCAAAAAGGGCGTATGCGTTTTTTCCTGAATATATTCAGGAAAAAACGCATACGCCCTTTTTGGCCAACCAAGAAAGCTTGCAAAGGAAATCTGCACTACAATGAAGTCTCACTGCCCCCCGGTCAAAAGGGCCATCTGAAAAAAGTGTAAAATCCAGAAAGGCAGGACAGGCCATGGTGAGCTGGGAGCCTTGTTATGCTGATGGGCGGGATGTAAATTGCCAACAGCCACTAGGGAGAAGTGTATGGTGTTTCCTGAAACATCTAAAAAACAAAGCAACAGAGCCTAGGGCACTTCCACTTATGGTCCTATAGCTTAGGGAAATGAAAATCAAAAAGACACAGCCACCCCAAAGTTTGGGACGGCTCTGTTTACAAGATCCTCGTTTACGGTACAAGTTCAATATCGCAGAAAGTGAAAAATGGATGAAGAAGTTGTGGTACTTACGTACAATGCAATATCACTCAGCAATGACATCTATGTCATCAGGCCCGTAGCAGCATAATGAGTGGATTCAGGTATGATGATTCTAACTGAAATAAGTCACACAGAAAAAGAAACATCATAAGATATCACTAATACACGGAATGTAAACTTGGCTACACAGGAACTGGATTACAAAACAGAACAGGGTCTCAAATTTAGAAAACCAACTTATGCTTGCTTAAGGGGAAAGGTGAGTTGGGGTGCTGCATAAAACCAGAGATTGAAATGAGCACAGATAAAGTTCCTTAAGCCAAATATGGAATAGACAAGAGCTACTCCTTGCTCAATGAAATGGACTCAACACCCCATATTAAACGCCTAAGAATGTACCTGACTAGTAAGTATCTTAAAACCTATGGATTGCTATGTCTCCGAAAGGGAATCAAGCCTGTGTACAGGGGCGTAAACACAGCAGTGATAGGATTGGAGAGGTTCGGTGAGCAAATGAAGACCCTTTGAAATCATATTGCATGGTAGCCATTCCACGGGTCTCAACTCTCCAGGTGTAAGGGATTCTTCCTTCAGCTAAAACATGCATGTGGAACCCAGAGTATGATCAACCGTGAGATCGGGAGACGTCTTCAAATATGTCTCCATTCTCGTCCCCTGGTACTCGGGTGCAACATTCCAGACGCTTTACTAACACTCTCCCGACTTGGAGAGTCAGTGCCTTTAACCTCCTGTTTGGCCCAGTTTGCAATTTCTGCGGAAGATGAACAGGAATAGAGAGAACCAATGAGAGACTAGCTGGAGGTGTCTGGACGGGCAAATTTAACTCTCATTTCCCACCAGGAAGAGGAATTAACCAAAGGCTCAGCGTGCCGTGCCGGAACCAGTTTAGGGCCTGAAGCAATCCTGCGGTGTTGCGGCCAGCTCAAAAGAAAGCGAGTTTAAGAAAGGAGCTCAGGGGCACTTTAATTCACAAAGCTGCAGAGTTATAAATGACAGCTATCGTCCAAAAATATACTGAAGTAAGGCTGCCAAGAGGACTTGAAAGCGGGGCAGAATTGCAGGAAACCGATTTCAGGAGGTAGACTGGAATTGCATTTAAAGCATAGGAAAAGAGGCAGAACGTCCACAATGATGCACTTGGCCCAAAAGGGCGTATGCGTTTTTTCCTGAATATATTCAGGAAAAAACGCATACGCCGCTTTTGGCCAACCAAGCAAGCTTGCAAAGGAATTCAGCACTACAATGAAGTCTCACTTCCCCCCGGTCAAAAGGGCCATCTGAAAAAAGTGTAAAATCCAGAAAGGCAGGACAGGCCATGGAGAACTGGGAGCCTTGTTATGCTGATGGGCGGGATGTAAATTGCCAACAGCCACTGGGGAGAAGTGTATGGTGTTTCCTGAAACATCTAAAAAACAAAGCAACAGAGCCTAGGGCACTTCCACTTATGGTCCTATAGCTTAGGGAAATGAAAATCAAAAAGACACAGCCACCCCAAAGTTTGGGACGGCTCTGTTTACAAGAACCTCGTTTACGGTACAAGTTCAATATCGCAGAAAGTGAAAAATGGATGAAGAAGTTGTGGTACTTACGTACAATGCAATATCACTCAGCAATGACATCTATGTCATCAGGCCCGTAGAAGCTTGATGAGTGGATTCAGGTATGATGATTCTAACTAAAAGAAGTCACACAGAAAAAGAAACATCATAAGATATCACTAATACACGGAATGTAAACTTGGCTACACAGGAACTGGATTACAAAACAGAACAGGGTCTCAAATTTAGAAAACCATCTTATGCTTGCTTAAGGGGAAAGGTGAGTTGCGGTGCTGCATAAAACCAGAGATTGAAATGAGCACAGATAAAGTTCCTTAAGCCAAATATGGAATAGACAAGAGCTACTCCTTGCTCAACGAAATGGACTCAACACCCCACATTAAACGCCTAAGAATGTACCTGACTAGTAAGTATCTTAAAACCTATGGATTGCTATGTCTCCGAAAGTGAATCAAGCATGTGTACAGGGGCATACACGCAGCAGTGATAGGATTGGAGAGGTTCAGTGAGCAAATGAAGACCCTTTGAAGTCATATTGCATGGTACCCATTCCACGGGTCTCAACTCTCCAGGTTTAAGGGATTCTTCCTTCAGCTAAAACATGCATGTGGAACCCAGAGTATGATCAACCGTGTGATCGGGAGACGTGTTCAAATATGTCTCCGTTCTCGTCCCCTGGTACTCGGGTGCAACATTCCAGACGCTTTACTAACACTCTCCCGACTTGGAGAGTCAGTGCCTTTAACCTCCTGTTTGGCCCAGTTTGCAATTTCTGCGGAAGATGAACAGGAATAGGGAGAACCAATGAGAGACTAGCTGGAGGTGTCTGGACGGGCAAATTTAACTCTCATTTCCCACCAGGAAGAGCAATTAACAAAAGGCTCAGCGTGCCGTGCCGGAACCAGATTAGGGCCTGAAGCAATCCTGCGGTGTTGCGGCCAGCTCACAAGAAAGCGAGTTGAAGAAAGGAGCTCAGAGACACTGTAATTCACAAACTTGCAGAGTTATAAATGACAACTATCGTCCAAAAATATACTGAAGTAAGGCTGCCAAGAGGACTTGAAAGCGGGGCAGAATTGCAGGAAACCGATTTCAGGAGGTAGACTGGAATTGCATTTAAAGCATAGGAAAAGAGGCAGAACGTCCACAATGATGCACTTGGCCAAAAAGGGCGTATGCGTTTTTTCCTGAATATATTCAGGAAAAAACGCATACGCCCTTTTTGGCCAAGCAAGCAAGCTTGCAAAGGAAATCTGCATGACAATGAAGTCTCACTTCCCCCCGGTCAAAAGGGCCATCTGAAAAAAGTGTAAAATCCAGAAAGGCAGGACAGGCCATGGAGAACTGGGAGCCTTGTTATGCTGATGGGCGAGATGTAAATTGCCAACAGCCACTCGGGAGAAGTGTATGGTGTTTCCTGAAACATCTAAAAAACAAAGCAACAGAGCCTAGGGCACTTCCACTTATGGTCCTATAGCTTAGGGAAATGAAAATCAAAAAGACACAGCCACCCCAAAGTTTGGGACGGCTCTGTTTACAAGAACCTCGTTTACAGTACAAGTTCAATATCGCAGAAAGTGAAAAATGGATGAAGAAGTTGTGGTACTTACGTACAATGCAATATCACTCAGCAATGACATCTATGTCATCAGGCCCGTAGCAGCATGATGAGTGCATTCAGGTATGATGATTCTAACTGAAATAAGTCACACAGAAAAAGAAACATCATAAGATATCACTAATACACGGAATGTAAACTTGGCTACACAGGAACTGGATTACAAAACAGAACAGGGTCTCAAATTTAGAAAACCAACTTATGCTTGCTTAAGGGGAAAGGTGAGTTGCGGTGCTGCATAAAACCAGAGATTGAAATGAGCACAGATAAAGTTCCTTAAGCCAAATATGGAATAGACAAGAGCTACTCCTTGCTCAACGAAATGGACTCAACACCCCACATTAAACGCCTAAGAATGTACCTGACTAGTAAGTATCTTAAAACCTATGGATTGCTATGTCTCCGAAAGAGAATCAAGCGTGCGTACACGGGCATAAACGCAGCAGTGATAGGATTAGAGAGGTTCGGTGAGCAAATGAAGACCCTTTGAAGTCATATTGCATGGTACCCATTCCACGGGTCTCAACTCTCCAGGTTTAAGGGATTCTTCCTTGAGCTAAAACATGCATGTGGAACCCAGAGTATGATCAACCGTGTGATCGGGAGACGTCTTCAAATATGTCTCCATTCTCGTCCCCTGGTACTCGGGTGCAACATTCCAGACGCTTTACTAACACTCTCCCGACTTGGAGAGTCAGTGCCTTTAACCTCCTGTTTGGCCCAGTTTGCAATTTCTGCGGAAGATGAACAGGAATAGGGAGAACCAATGAGAGACTAGCTGGAGGTGTCTGGACGGGCAAATATAACTGTCATTTCCCACCAGGAAGAGGAATTAACCAAAGGCTCAGCGTGCCGTGCCGGAACCAGATTAGGGCCTGAAGCAATCCTGCGGTGTTGCGGCCAGCTCACAAGAAAGCGAGTTGAAGAAAGGAGCTCAGAGGCACTGTAATTCACAAACTTGCAGAGTTATCAATGACAGCTATCGTCCAAAAATATACTGAAGTAAGGCTGCCAAGAGGACTTGAAAGCGGGGCAGAATTGCAGGAAACCGATTTCAGGAGGTAGACTGGAATTGCATTTAAAGTATAGGAAAAGAGGCAGAACGTCCACAATGATGCACTTGGCCAAAAAGGGCGTATGCGTTTTTTCCTGAATATATTCAGGAAAAAACGCATACGCCCTTTTTGGCCAACCCAGCAAGCTTGCAAAGGAAATCTGCATTACAATGAAGTCTCACTTCCCCCCAGTCAAAAGGGCCATCTGAAAAAAGTGTAAAATCCAGAAAGGCAGGACAGGCCATGGAGAACTGGGAGCCTTGTTATGCTGATGGGCGGGATGTAAATTGCCAACAGCCACCCGGGAGAAGTGTATGGTGTTTCCTGAAACATCTAAAAAACAAAGCAACAGAGCCTAGGGCACTTCCACTTATGGTCCTATAGCTTAGGGAAATGAAAATCAAAAAGACACAGCCACCCCAAAGTTTTGGACGGCTCTGTATACAAGAACCTCGTTTACGGTACAAGTTCAATATCGCAGAAAGTGAAAAATGGATGAAGAAGTTGTGGTACTTACGTACAATGCAATATCACTCAGCAATGACATCTATGTCATCAGGCCCAAAGCAGCATAATAAGTGGATTCAGGTTTGATGATTCTAACTGAAAGACGTCACACAGAAAAAGAAACATCATAAGATATCACTAATACACGGAATGTAAACTTGGCTACACAGGAACTGGATTACAAAACAGAACAGGGTCTCAAATTTAGAAAACCAACTTATGCTTGCTTAAGGGGAAAGGTGAGTTGGGGTGCTGCATAAAACCAGAGATTGAAATGAGCACAGATAAAGTTCCTTAAGCCAAATATGGAATAGACAAGAGCTACTCCTTGCTCAACGAAATGGACTCAACACCCCATATTAAACGCCTAAGAATGTACCTGACTAGTAAGTATCTTAAAACCTATAGATTGCTATGTCTCTGAAAGAGAATCAAGCGTGTGTACAGGGGCATAAACGCAGCAGTGATAGGATTGGACAGGTTCGGTGAGCAAATGAAGACCCTTTGAAGTCATATTGCATGGTACCCATTCCACGGGTCTCAACTCTCCAGGTGTAAGGGATTCTTCCTTCAGCTAAAACATGCATGTGGTACCCAGAGTATGACCAACCATGTGATCGGGAGACGTGTTCAAATATGTCTCCGTTCTCGTCCCCTGGTACTCGGGTGCAACATTCCAGACGCTTTACTAACACTCTCCCGACTTGGAGAGTCAGTGCCTTTAACCTCCTGTTTGGCCCAGTTTGCAATTTCTGCGGAAGATGAACAGGAATAGGGAGAACCAATGAGAGACTAGCTGGAGGTGTCTGGACGGGCAAATTTAACTCTCATTTCCCACCAGGAAGAGGAATTAACCAAAGGCTCAGCGTGCCGTGCCGGAACCAGATTAGGGCCTGAAGCAATCCTGCGGTGTTGCGGCCAGCTCACAAGAAAGCGAGTTGAAGAAAGGAGCTCAGGGGCACTGTAATTCACAAACCTGCAGTTATAAATGACAGCTATCGTCCAAAAATATACTGAAGTAAGGCTGCCAAGAGGACTTGAAAGCGGGGCAGAATTGCAGGAAACCGATTTCAGGAGGTAGACTGGAATTGCATTGAAAGCATAGGAAAAGAGGCAGAACGTCCACAATGATGCACTTGGCCAAAAAGGGCGTATGCGTTTTTTCCTGAATATATTCAGGAAAAAACGCATACGCCCTTTTTGGCCAACCAAGCAAGCTTGCAAAGGAAATCTGCACTACAATGAAGTCTCACTTCCCCCCGGTCAAAAGGGCCATCTGAAAAAAGTGTAAAATCCAGAAAGGCAGGACAGGCCATGGAGAACTGGGAGCCTTGTTATGCTGATGGGCGGGATGTAAATTGCCAAGAGCCACTCGGGAGAAGTGTATGGTGTTTCCTGAAACATCTAAAAAACAAAGCAACAGAGCCTAGGGCACTTCCACTTATGGTCCTATAGCTTAGGGAAATGAAAATCAAAAAGACACAGCCACCCCAAAGTTTGGGACGGCTCTGTTTACAAGAACCTCGTTTACGGTACAAGTTCAATATCGCAGAAAGTGAAAAATGGATGAAGAAGTTGTGGTACTTACGTACAATGCAATATCACTCAGCAATGACATCTATGTCATCAGGCCCGTAGCAGCATAATGAGTGGATTCAGGTATGATGATTCTAACTGAAATAAGTCACACAGAAAAAGAAACATCATAAGATATCACTAATACACGGAATGTAAACTTGGCTACACAGGAACTGGATTACAAAACAGAACAGGGTCTCAAATTTAGAAAACCAACTTATGCTTGCTTAAGGGGAAAGGTGAGTTGGGGTGCTGCATAAAACCAGAGATTGAAATGAGCACAGATAAAGTTCCTTAAGCCAAATATGGAATAGACAAGAGCTACTCCTTGCTCAACGAAATGGACTCAACACCCCATATTAAACGCCTAAGAATGTACCTGACTAGTAAGTATCTTAAAACCTATGGATTGCTATGTCTCCGAAAGAGCATCAAGCGTTTGTACAGGGGCATAAACGCAGCAATGATAGGATTGGAGAGGTTCGGTGAGCAAATGAATCCCTTTGAAGTCATATTGCATGGTACCCATTCCACGGGTCTCAACTCTCCAGGTGTAAGGGATTCTTCCTTCAGCTAAAACATGCATGTGGAACCCAGAGTATGATCAACCGTGTGATCGGGAGACGTGTTCAAATATGTCTCCGTTCTCGTCCCCTGGTACTCGGGTGCAACATTCCAGACGCTTTACTAACACTCTCCCGACTTGGAGAGTCAGTGCCTTTAACCTCCTGTTTGGCCCAGTTTGCAATTTCTGCGGAAGATGAACAGGAATAGGGAGAACCAATGAGAGACTAGCTGGAGGTGTCTGGACGGGCAAATTTAACTCTCATTTCCCACCAGGAAGAGCAAGTAACCAAAGGCTCAGCGTGCCGTGCCGGAACCAGTTTAGGGCCTGAAGCAATCCTGCGGTGTTGCGGCCAGCTCACAAGAAAGCGAGTTGAAGAAAGGAGCTCAGGGGCACTGTAATTCACAAACCTGCAGAGTTATAAATGACAGCTATCGTCCAAAAATATACTGAAGTAAGGCTGCCAAGAGGACTTGAAAGCGGGGCAGAATTGCAGGAAACCGATTTCAGGAGGTAGACTGGAATTGCATTTAAAGCATAGGAAAAGAGGCAGAACGTCCACAATGATGCACTTGGCCAAAAAGGGCGTATGCGTTTTTTCCTGAATATATTCAGGAAAAAACGCATACGCCCTTTTTGGCCAACCAAGCAAGCTTGCAAAGGAAATCTGCACTACAATGAAGTCTCACTGCCCCCCGGTCAAAAGGGCCATCTGAGAAAAGTGTAAAATCCAGAAAGGCAGGACAGGCCATGGTGAGCTGGGAGCCTTGTTATGCTGATGGGCGGGATGTAAATTGCCAACAGCCACTAGGGAGAAGTGTATGGTGTTTCCTGAAACATCTAAAAAACAAAGCAACAGAGCCTAGGGCACTTCCACTTATGGTCCTATAGCTTAGGGAAATGAAAATCAAAAAGACACAGCCACCCCAAAGTTTGGGACGGCTCTGTTTACAAGAACCTCGTTTACGGTACAAGTTCAATATCGCAGAAAGTGAAAAATGGATGAAGAAGTTGTGGTACTTACGTACAATGCAATATCACGCAGCAATGACATCTATGTCATCAGGCCCGTAGCAGCATAATGAGTGGATTCAGGTATGATGATTCTAACTGAAATAAGTCACACAGAAAAAGAAACATCATAAGATATCACTAATACACGGAATGTAAACTTGGCTACACAGGAACTGGATTACAAAACAGAACAGGGTCTCAAATTTAGAAAACCAACTTATGCTTGCTTAAGGGGAAAGGTGAGTTGGGGTGCTGCATAAAACCAGAGATTGAAATCAGCGCAGATAAAGTTCCTTAAGCCAAATATGGAATAGACAAGAGCTACTCCTTGCTCAATGAAATGGACTCAACACCCCATATTAAACGCCTAAGAATGTACCTGACTAGTAAGTATCTTAAAACCTATGGATTGCTATGTCTCCGAAAGGGAATCAAGCCTGTGTACAGGGGCGTAAACACAGCAGTGATAGGATTGGAGAGGTTCGGTGAGCAAATGAAGACCCTTTGAAATCATATTGCATGGTAGCCATTCCACGGGTCTCAACTCTCCAGGTGTAAGGGATTCTTCCTTCAGCTAAAACATGCATGTGGAACCCAGAGTATGATCAACCGTGAGATCGGGAGACGTCTTCAAATATGTCTCCATTCTCGTCCCCTGGTACTCGGGTGCAACATTCCAGACGCTTTACTAACACTCTCCCGACTTGGAGAGTCAGTGCCTTTAACCTCCTGTTTGGCCCAGTTTGCAATTTCTGCGGAAGATGAACAGGAATAGAGAGAACCAATGAGAGACTAGCTGGAGGTGTCTGGACGGGCAAATTTAACTCTCATTTCCCACCAGGAAGAGGAATTAACCAAAGGCTCAGCGTGCCGTGCCGGAACCAGTTTAGGGCCTGAAGCAATCCTGCGGTGTTGCGGCCAGCTCAAAAGAAAGCGAGTTTAAGAAAGGAGCTCAGGGGCACTTTAATTCACAAAGCTGCAGAGTTATAAATGACAGCTATCGTCCAAAAATATACTGAAGTAAGGCTGCCAAGAGGACTTGAAAGCGGGGCAGAATTGCAGGAAACCGATTTCAGGAGGTAGACTGGAATTGCATTTAAAGCATAGGAAAAGAGGCAGAACGTCCACAATGATGCACTTGGCCAAAAAGGGCGTATGCGTTTTTTCCTGAATATATTCAGGAAAAAACGCATACGCCCTTTTTGGCCAACCAAGCAAGCTTGCAAAGGAAATCTGCACTACAATGAAGTCTCAATGCCCCCCGGTCAAAAGGGCCATCTGAAAAAAGTGTAAAATCCAGAAAGGCAGGACAGGCCATGGAGAGCTGGGAGCCTTGTTATGCTGATGGGCGGGATGTAAATTGCCAACAGCCACTCGGGAGAAGTGTATGGTGTTTCCTGAAACATCTAAAAAACAAAGCAACAGAGCCTAGGGCACTTCCACTTATGGTCCTATAGCTTAGGGAAATGAAAATCAAAAAGACACAGCCACCCCAAAGTTTGGGACGGCTCTGTTTACAAGAACCTCGTTTACGGTACAAGTTCAATATCGCAGAAAGTGAAAAATGGATGAAGAAGTTGTGGTACTTACGTACAATGCAATATCACGCAGCAATGACATCTATGTCATCAGGCCCGTAGCAGCATAATGAGTGGATTCAGGTATGATGATTCTAACTGAAATAAGTCACACAGAAAAAGAAACATCATAAGATATCACTAATACACGGAATGTAAACTTGGCTACACAGGAACTGGATTACAAAACAGAACAGGGTCTCAAATTTAGAAAACCAACTTATGCTTGCTTAAGGGGAAAGGTGAGTTGGGGTGCTGCATAAAAACAGAGATTGAAATGAGCACAGATAAAGTTCCTTAAGCCAAATATGGAATAGACAAGAGCTACTCCTTGCTCAATGAAATGGACTCAACACCCCATATTAAACGCCTAAGAATGTACCTGACTAGTAAGTATCTTAAAACCTATGGATTGCTATGTCTCCGAAAGGGAATCAAGCGTGCGTACAGGGGCGTAAACACAGCAGTGATAGGATTGGAGAGGTTCGGTGAGCAAATGAGGACCCTTTGAAGTCATATTGCATGGTACCCATTCCACGGGTCTCAACTCTCCAGGTGTAAGGGATTCTTCCTTCAGCTAAAACGTGCATGTAGAACCCAGAGTATGATCAACTGTGTGATCGGGAGACGTGTTCAAATATGTCTCCGTTCTCGTCCCCTTGTACTCGGGTGCAACATTCCAGACGCTTTACTAACACTCTCCCGACTTGGAGAGTCAGTGCCTTTAACCTCCTGTTTGGCCCAGTTTGCAATTTCTGCGGAAGATGAACAGGAATAGGGAGAACCAATGAGAGACTAGCTGGAGGTGTCTGGATGGGCAAATTTAACTCTCATTTCCCACCAGGAAGAGGAATTAACCAAAGGCTCAGCGTGCCGTGCTGGAACCAGATTAGGGCCTGAAGCAATCCTGCGGTGTTGCGGCCAGCTCACAAGAAAGCGAGTTGAAGAAAGGAGCTCAGGGGCACTGTAATTCACAAACCTGCAGAGTTATAAATGACAGCTATCGTCCAAAAATATACTGAAGTAAGGCTGCCAAGAGGACTTGAAAGCGGGGCAGAATTGCAGGAAACCGATTTCAGGAGGTAGACTGGAATTGCATTTAAAGCATAGGAAAAGAGGCAGAACGTCCACAATGATGCACTTGGCCAAAAAGGGCGTATGCGTTTTTTCCTGAATATATTCAGGAAAAAACGCATACGCCGCTTTTGGCCAACCAAGCAAGCTTGCAAAGGAAATCAGCACTACAATGAAGTCTCACTTCCCCCCGGTCAAAAGGGCCATCTGAAAAAAGTGTAAAATCCAGAAAGGCAGGACAGGCCATGGAGAACTGGGAGCCTTGTTATGCTGATGGGCGGGATGTAAATTGCCAACAGCCACTGGGGAGAAGTGTATGGTGTTTCCTGAAACATCTAAAAAACAAAGCAACAGAGACTAGGGCACTTCCACTTATGGTCCTATAGCTTAGGGAAATGAAAATCAAAAAGACACAGCCACCCCAAAGTTTGGGACGGCTCTGTTTACAAGAACCTCGTTTACGGTACAAGTTCAATATTGCAGAAAGTGAAAAATGGATGAAGAAGTTGTGGTACTTACGTACAATGCAATATCACGCAGCAATGACATCTATGTCATCAGGCCCGTAGCAGCATAATGAGTGGATTCAGGTATGATTATTCTAACTGAAATAAGTCACACATAAAAAGAAACATCATAAGATATCACTAATACACGGAATGTAAACTTGGCTACACAGGAACTGGATTACAAAACAGAACAGGGTCTCAAATTTAGAAAACCAACTTATGCTTCCTTAAGGGGAAAGGTGAGTTGGGGTGCTGCATAAAACCAGAGATTGAAATGAGCACAGAGTAAGTTCCTTAAGCCAAATATGGAATAGACAAGAGCTACTCCTTGCTCAACGAAATGGACTCAACACCCCATATTAAACGCCTAAGAATGTACCTGACTAGTAAGTATCTTAAAACCTATGGATTGCTATGTCTCTAAAAGAGAATCAAGCATGTGTACAGGGGCATACACGCAGCAGTGATAGGATTGGAGAGGTTCGGTGAGCAAATGAAGACCCTTTGAAGTCATATTGCATGGTAGCCATTCCACGGGTCTCAACTCTCCAGGTTTAAGGGATTCTTCCTTCAGCTAAAACATGCATGTGGAACCCAGAGTATGATCAACCGTGTGATCGGGAGACGTGTTCAAATATGTCTCCGTTCTCGTCCCCTGGTACTCGGGTGCAACATTCCAGACGCTTTACTAACACTCTCCCGACTTGGAGAGTCAGTGCCTTTAACCTCCTGTTTGGCCCAGTTTGCAATTTCTGCGGAAGATGAACAGGAATAGGGAGAACCAATGAGAGACTAGCTGGAGGTGTCTGGACGGGCAAATTTAACTCTCATTTCCCACCAGGAAGAGGAATTAACCAAAGGCTCAGCGTGCCATGCCGGAACCAGATTAGGGCCTGAAGCAATCCTGCGGTGTTGCGGCCAGCTCACAAGAAAGTGAGTTGAAGAAAGGAGCTCAGGGGCACTGTAATTCACAAACATGCAGAGTTATAAATGACAGCTATCGTCCAAAAATATACTGAAGTAAGGCTGCCAAGAGGACTTGAAAGCGGGGCAGAATTGCAGGAAACCGATTTCAGGAGGTAGACTGGAATTGCATTTAAAGCATAGGAAAAGAGGCAGAACGTCCACAATGATGCACTTGGCCCAAAAGGGCGTATGCGTTTTTTCCTGAATATATTCAGGAAAAAACGCATACGCCCTTTTTGGCCAACCAAGCAAGCTTGCAAAGGAAATCTGCACTACAATGAAGTCTCACTTCCCCCCGGTCAAAAGGGCCATCTGAAAAAAGTGTAAAATCCAGAAAGGCAGGACAGGCCATGGAGAGCTGGGAGCCTTGTTATGCTGATGGGCGGGATGTAAATTGCCAACAGCCACTCGGGAGAAGTGTATGGTGTTTCTTGAAACATCTAAAAAATAAAGCAACAGAGCATAGGGCACTTCAATTTATGGTCCTATAGCTTAGGGAAATGAAAATCAAAAAGACACAGCCACCCCAAAGTTTGGGACGGCTCTGTTTACAAGAACCTCGTTTACGGTACAAGTTCAATATCGCAGAAAGTGAAAAATGGATGAAGAAGTTGTGGTACTTACGTAGAATGCAATATCACGCAGCAATGACATCTATGTCATCAGGCCCGTAGCAGCATAATGAGTGGATTCAGGTATGATGATTCTAACTGAAATAAGTCACACAGAAAAAGAAACATCATAAGATATCACTAATACACGGAATGTAAACTTGGCTACACAGGAACTGGATTACAAAACAGAACAGGGTCTCAAATTTAGAAAACCAACTTATGCTTGCTTAAGGGGAAAGGTGAGTTGGGGTGCTGCATAAAACCAGAGATTGAAATCAGCACAGATAAAGTTCCTTAAGCCAAATATGGAATAGACAAGAGCTACTCCTTGCTCAACGAAATGGACTCAACACCCCACATTAAACGCCTAAGAATGTACCTGACTAGTAAGTATCTTAAAACCTATGGATTGCTATGTCTCCGAAAGAGAATCAAGCGTGTGTACAGGGGCATAAACGCAGCAGTGATAGGATTGGAGAGGTTCGGTGAGCAAATGAAGACCCTTTGAAGTCATATTGCATGGTACCCATTCCACGGGTCTCAACTCTCCAGGTTTAAGGGATTCTTCCTTCAGCTAAAACATGCATGTGGAACCCAGAGTATGATCAACCGTGTGATCGGGAGACGTGTTCAAATATGTCTCCGTTCTCGTCCCCTTGTACTCGGGTGCAACATTCCAGACGCTTTACTAACACTCTCCCGACTTGGAGAGTCAGTGCCTTTAACCTCCTGTTTGGCCCAGTTTGCAATTTCTGCGGAAGATGAACAGGAATAGGGAGAACCAATGAGAGACTAGCTGGAGGTGTCTGGATGGGCAAATTTAACTCTCATTTCCCACCAGGAAGAGGAATTAACCAAAGGCTCAGCGTGCCGTGCTGGAACCAGATTAGGGCCTGAAGCAATCCTGCGGTGTTGCGGCCAGCTCACAAGAAAGCGAGTTGAAGAAAGGAGCTCAGGGGCACTTTAATTCACAAACTTGCAGAGTTATAAATGACAGCTATCGTCCAAAAATATACTGAAGTAAGGCTGCCAAGAGGACTTGAAAGCGGGGCAGAATTGCAGGAAACCGATTTCAGGAGGTAGACTGGAATTGCATTTAAAGCATAGGAAAAGAGGCAGAACGTCCACAATGATGCACTTGGCCAAAAAGGGCGTATGCGTTTTTTCCTGAATATATTCAGGAAAAAACGCATACGCCCTTTTTGGCCAACCAAGCAAGCTTGCAAAGGAAATCTGCACTACAATGAAGTCTCACTTCCCCCCGGTCAAAAGGGCCATCTGAAAAAAGTGTAAAATCCAGAAAGGCAGGACAGGCCATGGAGAACTGGGAGCCTTGTTATGCTGATGGGCGGGATGTAAATTGCCAACAGTCACTAGGGAGAAGTGTATGGTGTTTCCTGAAACATCTAAAAAACAAAGCAACAGAGCCTAGGGCACTTCCACTTATGGACCTATAGCTTAGGGAAATGAAAATCAAAAAGACACAGCCACCCCAAAGTTTGGGACGGCTCTGTTTACAAGAACCTCATTTACGGTACAAGTTCAATATCGCAGAAAGTGAAAAATGGATGAAGAAGTTGTGGTACTTACGTACAGTGCAATATCACGCAGCAATGACATCTATGTCATCAGGCCCGTAGCAGCATAATGAGTGGATTCAGGTATGATGATTCTAACTGAAATAAGTCACACAGAAAAAGAAACATCATAAGATATCACTAATACACGGAATGTAAACTTGGCTACACAGGAACTGGATTACAAAACAGAACAGGGTCTCAAATTTAGAAAACCAACTTATGCTTGCTTAAGGGGAAAGGTGAGTTAGGGTGCTGCATAAAACCAGAGATTGAAATGAGCACAGATAAAGTTCCTTAAGCCAAATATGGAATAGACAAGAGCTACTCCTTGCTCAACGAAATGGACTCAACACCCCATATTAAACGCCTAAGAATGTACCTGACTAGTAAGTATCTTAAAATCTATGGATTGCTATGTCTCCGAAAGAGAATCAAGCATGTGTACAGGGGCATACACGCAGCAGTGATAGGACTGGAGAGGTTCGGTGAGCAAATGAAGACCCTTTGAAGTCATATTGCATGGTACCCATTCCACGGGTCTCAACTCTCCAGGTTTAAGGGATTCTTCCTTCAGCTAATACATGCATGTGGAACCCAGAGTATGATCAACCGTGTGATTGGGAGACGTGTTCAAATATGTCTCCATTCTCGTCCCCTGGTACTCGGGTGCAACATTCCAGACGCTTTACTAACACTCTCCCGACTTGGAGAGTCAGTGCCTTTAACCTCCTGTTTGGCCCAGTTTGCAATTTCTGCGGAAGATGAACAGGAATAGGGAGAACCAATGAGAGACTAGCTGGAGGTGTCTGGACGGGCAAATTTAACTCTCATTTCCCAACAGGAAGAGCAATTAACCAAAGGCTCAGCGTGCCGTGCTGGAACCAGATTAGGGCCTGAAGCAATCCTGCGGTGTTGCGGCCAGCTCACAAGAAAGCGAGTTGAAGAAAGGAGCTCAGGGGCACTGTAATTCACAAACCTGCAGAGTTATAAATGACAGCTATCGTCCAAAAATATACTGAAGTAAGGCTGCCAAGAGGACTTGAAAGCGGGGCAGAATTGCAGGAAACCGATTTCAGGAGGTAGACTGGAATTGCATTTAAAGCATAGGAAAAGAGGCAGAACGTCCACAATGATGCACTTGGCCAAAAAGGGCGTATGCGTTTTTTCCTGAATATATTCAGGAAAAAACGCATACGCCCTTTTTGGCCAACCAAGCAAGCTTGCAAAGGAAATCTGCACTACAATGAAGTCTCACTTCCCCCCGGTCAAAAGGGCCATCTGAAAAAAGTGTAAAATCCAGAAAGGCAGGACAGGCCATGGAGAGCTGGGAGCCTTGTTATGCTGATGGGCGGGATGTAAATTGCCAACAGCCACTCGGGAGAAGTGTGTGGTGTTTCTTGAAACATCTAAAAAACAAAGCAACAGAGCCTAGGGCATTTCCACTTATGGTCCTATAGCTTAGGGAAATGAAAATCAAAAAGACACAGCCACCCCAAAGTTTGGGACGGCTCTGTTTACAAGAACCTCGTTTACGGTACAAGTTCAATATCGCAGAAAGTGAAAAATGGATGAAGAAGTTGTGGTACTTACGTACAATGCAATATCACGCAGCAATGACATCTATGTCATCAGGCCCGTAGCAGCATAATGAGTGGATTCAGGTATGATGATTCTAACTGAAATAAGTCACACAGAAAAAGAAACATCATAAGATATCACTAATACACGGAATGTAAACTTGGCTACACAGGAACTGGATTACAAAACAGAACAGGGTCTCAAATTTAGAAAACCAACTTATGCTTGCTTAAGGGGAAAGGTGAGTTGGGGTGTTGCATAAAACCAGAGATTGAAATCAGCACAGATAAATTTCCTTAAGCCAAATATGGAATAGACAAGAGCTACTCCTTGCTCAACGAAATGGACTCAACACCCCACATTAAACGCCTAAGAATGTACCTGACTAGTAAGTATCTTAAAACCTATGGATTGCTATGTCTCCGAAAGAGAATCAAGCGTGTGTACAGGGGCATACACGCAGCAGTGATAGGATTGGAGAGGTTCGGTGAGCAAATGAAGACCCTTTGAAGTCATATTGCATGGTACCCATTCCACGGGTCTCAACTCTCCAGGTGTAAGGGATTCTTCCTTCAGCTAAAACATGCATGTGGAACCCAGAGTATGATCAACCGTGTGATCGGGAGACGTGTTCAAATATGTCTCCGTTCTCGTCCCCTTGTACTCGGGTGCAACATTCCAGACGCTTTACTAACACTCTCCCGACTTGGAGAGTCAGTGCCTTTAACCTCCTGTTTGGCCCAGTTTGCAATTTCTGCGGAAGATGAACAGGAATAGGGAGAACCAATGAGAGACTAGCTGGAGGTGTCTGGATGGGCAAATTTAACTCTCATTTCCCACCAGGAAGAGGAATTAACCAAAGGCTCAGCGTGCCGTGCTGGAACCAGATTAGGGCCTGAAGCAATCCTGCGGTGTTGCGGCCAGCTCACAAGAAAGCGAGTTGAAGAAAGGAACTCAGGGGCACTGTAATTCACAAACCTGCAGAGTTATAAATGACAGCTATCGTCCAAAAATATACTGAAGTAAGGCTGCCAAGAGGACTTGAAAGCGGGGCAGAATTACAGGAAACCGATTTCAGGAGGTAGACTGGAATTGCATTTAAAGCATAGGAAAAGAGGCAGAACGTCCACAATGATGCACTTGGCCAAAAAGGGCGTATGCGTTTTTTCCTGAATATATTCAGGAAAAAACGCATACGCCCTTTTTGGCCAACCAAGCAAGCTTGCAAAGGAAATCTGCACTACAATGAAGTCTCACTTCCCCCCGGTCAAAAGGGCCATCTGAAAAAAGTGTAAAATCCAGAAAGGCAGGACAGGCCATGGAGAACTGGGAGCCTTGTTATGCTGATGGGCGGGATGTAAATTGCCAACAGCCACTCGGGAGAAGTGTATGGTGTTTCCTGAAACATCTAAAAAACAAAGCAACAGAGCCTAGGGCACTTCCACTTATGGACCTATAGCTTAGGGAAATGAAAATCAAAAAGACACAGCCACCCCAAAGTTTGGGACGGCTCTGTTTACAAGAACCTCGTTTACGGTACAAGTTCAATATCGCAGAAAGTGAAAAATGGCTGAAGAAGTTGTGGTACTTACGTACAATGCAATATCACTCAGCAATGACATCTATGTCATCAGGCCCGTAGAAGCATAATGAGTGGATTCAGGTATGATGATTCTAACTGAAATAAGTCACACAGAAAAAGAAACATCATAAGATATCACTAATACACGGAATGTAATCTTGGCTACACAGGAACTGGATTACAAAACAGAACAGGGTCTCAAATTTAGCAAACCAACTTATGCTTGCTTAAGGGGAAAGGTGAGTTGGGGTGCTGCATAAAACCAGAGATTGAAATGAGCACAGAGTAAGTTCCTTAAGCCAAATATGGAATAGACAAGAGCTACTCCTTGCTCAACGAAATGGACTCAACACCCTACATTAAACGCCTAAGAATGTACCAGACTAGTAAGTATCTTAAAACTTATGGATTGCTATGTCTCCGAAAGAGAATCAAGCCTGTGTACAGGGGCATAAACGTAGCAGTGATAGGATTGGAGAGGTTCGGTGAGCAAATGAAGACCCTTTGAAGTCATATTGCATGGTACCCATTCCACGGGTCTCAACTCTCCAGGTGTAAGGGATTCTTCCTTCAGCTAAAACATGCATGTGGAACCCAGAGTATGATCAACCGTGTGATCGGGAGACGTCTTCAAATATGTCTCCATTCTCGTCCCCTGGTACTCGGGTGCAACATTCCAGACGCTTTACTAACACTCTCCCGACTTGGAGAGTCAGTGCCTTTAACCTCCTGTTTGTCCCAGTTTGCAATTTCTGCGGAAGATGAACAGGAATAGGGAGAACCAATGAGAGACTAGCTGGAGGTGTCTGGACGGGCAAATTTAACTCTCATTTCCCACCAGGAAGAGCAATTAACCAAAGGCTCAGCGTGCCGTGCCGGAACCAGTTCAGGGCCTGAAGCAATCCTGCGGTGTTGCGGCCAGCTCACAAGAAAGCGAGTTGAAGAAAGGAGCTCAGGGGCACTGTAATTCACAAACCTGCAGAGTTATAAATGACAGCTATCGTCCAAAAATATACTGAAGTAAGGCTGCCAAGAGGACTTGAAAGCGGGGCAGAATTGCAGGAAACCGATTTCAGGAGGTAGACTGGAATTGCATTTAAAGCATAGGAAAAGAGGCAGAAGGTCCACAATGATGCACTTGGCCAAAAAGGGCATATGCGTTTTTTCCTGAATATATTCAGGAAAAAACGCATACGCCCTTTTTGGCCAACCAAGCAAGCTTGCAAAGGAAATCTGCACTACAATGAAGTCTCACTGCCCCCCTGTCAAAAGGGCCATCTGAAAAAAGTGTAAAATCCAGAAAGGCAGGACAGGCCATGGAGAACTGGGAGCCTTGTTATGCTGATGGGCGGGATGTAAATTGCCAACAGCCACTCGGGAGAAGTGTATGGTGTTTCCTGAAACATCTAAAAAACAAAGCAACAGAGCCTAGGGCACTTCCACTTATGGTCCTATAGCTTAGGGAAATGAAAATCAAAAAGACACAGCCACCCCAAAGTTTGGGACGGCTCTGTTTACAAGAACCTCGTTTACGGTACAAGTTCAATATCGCAGAAAGTGAAAAATGGATGAAGAAGTTGTGGTACTTACGTACAATGCAATATCACTCAGCAATGACATCTATGTCATCAGGCCCGTAGAAGCATAATGAGTGGATTCAGGTATGATGATTCTAACTGAAATAAGTCACACAGAAAAAGAAACATCATAAGATATCACTAATACACGGAATGTAATCTTGGCTACACAGGAACTGGATTACAAAACAGAACAGGGTCTCAAATTTAGCAAACCAACTTATGCTTGCTTAAGGGGAAAGGTGAGTTGGGGTGCTGCATAAAACCAGAGATTGAAATGAGCACAGAGTAAGTTCCTTAAGCCAAATATGGAATAGACAAGAGCTACTCCTTGCTCAACGAAATGGACTCAACACCCTACATTAAACGCCTAAGAATGTACCAGACTAGTAAGTATCTTAAAACTTATGGATTGCTATGTCTCCGAAAGAGAATCAAGCCTGTGTACAGGGGCATAAACGTAGCAGTGATAGGATTGGAGAGGTTCGGTGAGCAAATGAAGACCCTTTGAAGTCATATTGCATGGTACCCATTCCACGGGTCTCAACTCTCCAGGTGTAAGGGATTCTTCCTTCAGCTAAAACATGCATGTGGAACCCAGAGTATGATCAACCGTGTGATCGGGAGACGTCTTCAAATATGTCTCCATTCTCGTCCCCTGGTACTCGGGTGCAACATTCCAGACGCTTTACTAACACTCTCCCGACTTGGAGAGTCAGTGCCTTTAACCTCCTGTTTGTCCCAGTTTGCAATTTCTGCGGAAGATGAACAGGAATAGGGAGAACCAATGAGAGACTAGCTGGAGGTGTCTGGACGGGCAAATTTAACTCTCATTTCCCACCAGGAAGAGCAATTAACCAAAGGCTCAGCGTGCCGTGCCGGAACCAGTTCAGGGCCTGAAGCAATCCTGCGGTGTTGCGGCCAGCTCACAAGAAAGCGAGTTGAAGAAAGGAGCTCAGGGGCACTGTAATTCACAAACCTGCAGAGTTATAAATGACAGCTATCGTCCAAAAATATACTGAAGTAAGGCTGCCAAGAGGACTTGAAAGCGGGGCAGAATTGCAGGAAACCGATTTCAGGAGGTAGACTGGAATTGCATTTAAAGCATAGGAAAAGAGGCAGAAGGTCCACAATGATGCACTTGGCCAAAAAGGGCGTATGCGTTTTTTCCTGAATATATTCAGGAAAAAACGCATACGCCCTTTTTGGCCAACCAAGCAAGCTTGCAAAGGAAATCTGCACTACAATGAAGTCTCACTGCCCCCCTGTCAAAAGGGCCATCTGAAAAAAGTGTAAAATCCAGAAAGGCAGGACAGGCCATGGAGAACTGGGAGCCTTGTTATGCTGATGGGCGGGATGTAAATTGCCAACAGCCACTCGGGAGAAGTGTATGGTGTTTCCTGAAACATCTAAAAAACAAAGCAACAGAGCCTAGGGCACTTCCACTTATGGTCCTATAGCTTAGGGAAATGAAAATCAAAAAGACACAGCCACCCCAAAGTTTGGGACGGCTCTGTTTACAAGAACCTCGTTTACGGTACAAGTTCAATATCGCAGAAAGTGAAAAATGGATGAAGAAGTTGTGGTACTTACGTACAATGCAATATCACTCAGCAATGACATCTATGTCATCAGGCTCGTAGCAGCATAATGAGTGGATTCAGGTATGATGATTCTAACTGAAATAAGTCACACAGAAAAAGAAACATCATAAGATATCACTAATACACGGAATGTAAACTTGGCTACACAGGAACTGGATTACAAAACAGAACAGTGTCTCAAATTTAGAAAACGAACTTATGCTTGCTTAAGGGGAAAGGTGAGTTGCGGTGCTGCATAAAACCAGAGATTGAAATGAGCACAGATAAAGTTCCTTAAGCCAAATATGGAATAGACAAGAGCTACTCCTTGCTCAACGAAATGGACTCAACACCCCACATTAAACGCCTAAGAATGTACCTGACTAGTAAGTATCTTAAAACCTATGGATTGCTATGTCTCCAAAAGAGAATCAAGCATGTGTACAGGGGCATACACGCAGCAGTGATAGGATTGGAGAGGTTTGGTGAGCAAATGAAGACCCTTTGAAGTCATATTGCATGGTAGCCATTCCACGGGTCTCAACTCTCCAGGTTTAAGGGATTCTTCCTTCAGCTAAAACATGCATGTGGAACCCAGAGTATGATCAACCGTGTGATCGGAGACGTCTTCAAATATGTCTCCGTTCTCGTCCCCTGGTACTCGGGTGCAACATTCCAGACGCTTTACTAACACTCTCCCGACTTGGAGAGTCAGTGCCTTTAACATCCTGTTTGGCCCAGTTTGCAATTTCTGCGGAAGATGAACAGGAATAGGGAGAACCAATGAGAGACTAGCTGGAGGTGTCTGGACGGGCAAATTTAACTCTCATTTCCCAACAGGAAGAGCAATTAACCAAAGGCTCAGCGTGCCGTGCCGGAACCACATTAGGGCCTGAAGCAATCCTGCGGTGTTGCGGCCAGCTCACAAGAAAGCGAGTTGAAGAAAGGAGCTCAGGGGCACTGTAATTCACAAACCTGCAGAGTTATAGATGACAGCTATCGTCCAAAAATATACTGAAGTAAGGCTGCCAAGAGGACTTGAAAGTGGGGCAGAATTGCAGGAAACCGATTTCAGGAGGTAGACTGGAATTGCATTTAAAGCATAGGAAAAGAGGCAGAACGTCCACAATGATTCACTTGGCCAAAAAGGGCGTATGCGTTTTTTCCTGAATATATTCAGGAAAAAACGCATACGCCCTTTTTGGCCAACCAAGCAAGCTTGCAAAGGAAATCTGCACTACAATGAAGTCTCACTTCCCCTGGTCAAAAGGCCCATCTGAAAAAAGTGTAAAATCCAGAAAGGCAGGACAGGCCATGGAGAACTGGGAACCTTGTTATGCTGATGGGCGAGATGTAAATTGCCAACAGCCACTCGGGAGAAGTGTATGGTGTTTCCTGAAACATCTAAAAAACAAAGCAACAGAGCCTAGGGCACTTCCACTTATGGTCCTATAGCTTAGGGAAATGAAACTCAAAAAGACACAGCCACCCCAAAGTTTGGGAGGGCTCTGTTTACAAGAACCTCGTTTACGGTACAAGTTCAATATCGCAGAAAATGAAAAATGGATGAAGAAGTTGTGGTACTTACGTACAATGCAATATCACTCAGCAATGACATCTATGTCATCAGGCCCGTAGCAGCATAATGAGTGGATTCAGGTATGATGATTCTAACTGAAATAAGTCACACAGAAAAAGAAACATCATAAGATATCACTAATACACGGAATGTAAACTTGGCTACACAGGAACTGGATTACAAAACAGAACAGGGTCTCAAATTTAGAAAACCAACTTATGCTTGCTTAAGGGGAAAGGTGAGTTGGGGTGCTGCATAAAACCAGAGATTGAAATGAGCACAGAGTAAGTTCCTTAAGACAAATATGGAATAGACAAGAGCTACTTCTTGCTCAACGAAATGGACACAACAGCCCATATTAAACGCCTAAGAATGTACCTGACTAGTAAGTATCTTAAAACCTATGGATTGCTATGTCTCCGAAAGAGAATCAAGCATGTGTACAGGGGCAAAAACGCAGCAGTGATAGGATTGGAGAGGTTCAGTGAGCAAATGAAAACCCTTTAAAGTCATATTGCATGGTACCCATTCCACGGGTCTCAACTCTCCAGGTTTAAGGGATTCTTCCTTCAGCTAAAACATGCATGTGGAACCCAGAGTATGATCAAACATGTGATCGGGAGACGTCTTCAAATATGTCTCCGTTCTCGTCCCCTGGTACTCGGGTACAACATTCCAGACGGTTTACTAACACTCTCCCGACTTGGAGAGTCAGTGCCTTTAACCTCCTGTTTGGCCCAGTTTGCAATTTCTACAGAAGATGAACAGGAATAGGGAGAACCAATGAGAGACTAGCTGGAGGAGTCTGGACGGGCAAATTTAACTCTCATTTCCCACCAGGAACGGGAATTAATCAAAGGCTCAGCGTGCCGTGCCGGAACCAGATTAGGGCCTGAAGCAATCCTGCGGTGTTGCGGCCAGCTCACAAGAAAGCGAGTTGAAGAAAGGAGCTCAGGGGCACTGTAATTCACAAACCTGCAGAGTTATAAATGACAGCTATCGTCCAAAAATATACTGAAGTAAGGCTGCCAAGAGGACTTGAAAGCGGGGCAGAATTGCAGGAAACCGATTTCAGGAGGTAGACTGGAATTGCATTTAAAGCATAGGAAAAGAGGCAGAAGGTCCACAATGATGCACTTGGCCAAAAAGGGCGTATGCGTTTTTTCCTGAATATATTCAGGAAAAAACGCATACGCCCTTTTTGGCCAACCAAGCAAGCTTGCAAAGGAAATCTGCACTACAATGAAGTCTCACTTCCCCCCGGTCAAAAGGGCCATCTGAAAGAAGTGTAAAATCCAGAAAGGCAGGACAGGCCATGGAGAACTGGGAGCCTTGTTATGCTGATGGGCGGGATGTAAATTGCCAACAGCCACTCGGGAGAAGTGTATGGTGTTTCCTGAAACATCTAAAAAACAAAGCAACAGAGCCTAGGGCACTTCCACTTATGGTCCTATAGCTTAGGGAAATGAAAATCAAAAAGACACAGCCACCCCAAAGTTTGGGACGGCTCTGTTTACAAGAACCTCGTTTACGGTACAAGTTCAATATCGCAGAAAGTGAAAAATGGATGAAGAAGTTGTGGTACTTACGTACAATGCAATATCACTCAGCAATGACATCTATGTCATCAGGCTCGTAGCAGCATAATGAGTGGATTCAGGTATGATGATTCTAACTGAAATAAGTCACACAGAAAAAGAAACATCATAAGATATCACTAATACACGGAATGTAAACTTGGCTACACAGGAACTGGATTACAAAACAGAACAGTGTCTCAAATTTAGAAAACGAACTTATGCTTGCTTAAGGGGAAAGGTGAGTTGCGGTGCTGCATAAAACCAGAGATTGAAATGAGCACAGATAAAGTTCCTTAAGCCAAATATGGAATAGACAAGAGCTACTCCTTGCTCAACGAAATGGACTCAACACCCCACATTAAACGCCTAAGAATGTACCTGACTAGTAAGTATCTTAAAACCTATGGATTGCTATGTCTCCAAAAGAGAATCAAGCATGTGTACAGGGGCATACACGCAGCAGTGATAGGATTGGAGAGGTTTGGTGAGCAAATGAAGACCCTTTGAAGTCATATTGCATGGTAGCCATTCCACGGGTCTCAACTCTCCAGGTTTAAGGGATTCTTCCTTCAGCTAAAACATGCATGTGGAACCCAGAGTATGATCAACCGTGTGATCGGAGACGTCTTCAAATATGTCTCCGTTCTCGTCCCCTGGTACTCGGGTGCAACATTCCAGACGCTTTACTAACACTCTCCCGACTTGGAGAGTCAGTGCCTTTAACCTCCTGTTTGGCCCAGTTTGCAATTTCTGCGGAAGATGAACAGGAATAGGGAGAACCAATGAGAGACTAGCTGGAGGTGTCTGGACGGGCAAATTTAACTCTCATTTCCCAACAGGAAGAGCAATTAACCAAAGGCTCAGCGTGCCGTGCCGGAACCACATTAGGGCCTGAAGCAATCCTGCGGTGTTGCGGCCAGCTCACAAGAAAGCGAGTTGAAGAAAGGAGCTCAGGGGCACTGTAATTCACAAACCTGCAGAGTTATAGATGACAGCTATCGTCCAAAAATATACTGAAGTAAGGCTGCCAAGAGGACTTGAAAGTGGGGCAGAATTGCAGGAAACCGATTTCAGGAGGTAGACTGGAATTGCATTTAAAGCATAGGAAAAGAGGCAGAACGTCCACAATGATTCACTTGGCCAAAAATGGCGTATGCGTTTTTTCCTGAATATATTCAGGAAAAAACGCATACGCCCTTTTTGGCCAACCAAGCAAGCTGGCAAAGGAAATCTGCACTACAATGAAGTCTCACTTCCCCCCGGTCAAAAGGGCCATCTGAAAAAAGTGTAAAATCCAGAAAGGCAGGACAGGCCTTGGAGAACTGGGAACCTTGTTATGCTGATGGGCGGGATGTAAATTGCCAACAGCCACTCGGGAGAAGTGTATGGTGTTTCCTGAAACATCTAAAAAACAAAGCAACAGAGCCTAGGGCACTTCCACTTATGGTCCTATAGCTTAGGCAAATGAAAATCAAAAAGACACAGCCACCCCAAAATTTGGGATGGCTCTGCTTATAAGAACCTCGTTTACGGTACAAGTTCAATATCGCAGAAAATGAAAAATGGATGAAGAAGTTGTGGTACTTACGTACAATGCAATATCACTCAGCAATGACATCTATGTCATCAGGCCCGTAGCAGCATAATGAGTGGATTCAGGTATGATGATTCTAACTGAAATAAGTCACACAGAAAAAGAAACATCATAAGATATCACTAATACAAGGAATGTAAACTTGGCTACACAGGAACTGGATTACAAACCAGAACAGGGTCTCAAATTTAGAAAACCAACTTATGCTTGCTTAAGGGGAAAGGTGAGTTGGGGTGCTGCATAAAACCAGAGATTGAAATGAGCACAGAGTAAGTTCCTTAAGCCAAATATGGAATAGACAAGAGCTACACCTTGCTCAACGAAATGGACTCAACACCCCACATTAAACGCCTAAGAATGTACCTGACTAGTAAGTATCTTAAAACCTATGGATTGCTATGTCTCCGAAAGAGAATCAAGCGTGTGTACAGGGGCATAAACGCAGCAGTGATAGGATTGGAGAGGTTCGGTGAGCAAATGAAGACCCTTTGAAGTCATATTGCATGGTACCCATTCCACGGGTCTCAACTCTCCAGGTTTAAGGGATTCTTCCTTCAGCTAAAACATGCATGTGGAACCCAGAGTATGATCAACCGAGTGATCGGGAGACGTCTTCAAATATGTCTCCGTTCTCGTCCCCTGATACTCGGGTGCAACATTCCAGACGCTTTACTAACACTCTCCCGACTTGGAGAGTCAGTGCCTTTAACCTCCTGTTTGGCCCAGTTTGCAATTTCTGCAGAAGATGAACAGGAATAGGGAGAACCAATGAGAGACTAGCTGGAGGTGTCTGGACGGGCAAATTTAACTCTCATTTCCCACCAGGAAGAGCAATTAACCAAAGGCTCAGCGTGCCGTGCCGGAACCACATTAGGGCCTGAAGCAATCCTGCGGTGTTGCGGCCAGCTCACAAGAAAGCGAGTTGAAGAAAGGAGCTCAGGGGCACTGTAATTCACAAACCTGCAGAGTTATAGATGACAGCTATCGTCCAAAAATATACTGAAGTAAGGCTGCCAAGAGGACTTGAAAGTGGGGCAGAATTGCAGGAAACCGATTTCAGGAGGTAGACTGGAATTGCATTTAAAGCATAGGAAAAGAGGCAGAACGTCCACAATGATGCACTTGGCCAAAAAGGGCGTATGCGTTTTTTCCTGAATATATTCAGGAAAAAACGCATACGCCCTTTTTGGCCAACCAAGCAAGCTTGCAAAGGAAATCTGCACTACAATGAAGTCTCACTTCCACTGGTCAAAAGGGCCATCTGAAAAAAGTGTAAAATCCAGAAAGGCAGGACAGGTCATGGAGATCTTGGAGCCTTGTTATGCTGATGGGCGGGATGTAAATTGCCAACAGCCACTCGGGAGAAGTGTATGGTGTTTCCTGAAACATCTAAAAAACAAAGCAACAGAGCCTAGGGCACTTCCACTTATGGTCCTATAGCCTAGGGAAATGAAACTCAAAAAGACACAGCCACCCCAAAGTTTGGGACGGCTCTGTTTACAAGAACCTCGTTTACGGTACAAGTTCAATATCGCAGAAAGTGAAAAATGGATGAAGAAGTTGTGGTACTTACGTACAATGCAATATCACGCAGCAATGACATCTATGTCATCAGGCCCGTAGCAGCATAATGAGTGGATTCAGGTATGATGATTCTAACTGAAATAAGTCACACAGAAAAAGAAACATCATAAGATATCACTAATACACGGAATGTAAACTTGGCTACACAGGAACTGGATTACAAAACAGAACAGGGTCTCAAATTTAGAAAACCAACTTATGCTTGCTTAAGGGGAAAGGTGAGTTGGGGTGCTGCATAAAACCAGAGATTGAAATGAGCACAGAGTAAGTTCCTTAAGACAAATATGGAATAGACAAGAGCTACTCCTTGCTCAACGAAATGGACACAACAGCCCATATTAAACGCCTAAGAATGTACCTGACTAGTAAGTATCTTAAAACCTATGGATTGCTATGTCTCCGAAAGGGAATCAAGCATGTGTAAAGGGGCGTAAACACAGCAGTGATAGGATTGGAGAGGTTCGGTGAGCAAACGAAGACCCTTTGAAGTCATATTGCATGGTACCCTTTCCACGGGTCTCAACTCTCCAGGTTTAAGGGATTCTTCCTTCAGCTAAAACATGCATGTGGAACCCAGAGTATGATCAACCGTGTGATCGGGAGACGTCTTCAAATATGTCTCCGGTCTCGTCCCCTGGTACTCGGGTGCAACATTCCAGACGCTTTACTAACACTCTCCCGACTTGGAGAGTCAGTGCCTTTAACCTCCTGTTTGGCCCAGTTTGCAATTTCTGCGGAAGATGAACAGGAATAGGGAGAACCAATGAGAGACTAGCTGGAGGTGTCTGGACGGGCAAATTTAACTCTCATTTCCCACCAGGAAGAGCAATTAACCACAGGCTCAGCGTGCCGTGCCGGAACCACATTAGGGCCTGAAGCAATCCTGCGGTGTTGCGGCCAGCTCACAAGAAAGCGAGTTGAAGAAAGGAGCTCAGGGGCACTGTAATTCACAAACCTGCAGAGTTATAAATGACAGCTATCGTCCAAAAATATACTGAAGTAAGGCTGCCAAGAGGACTTGAAAGCGGGGCAGAATTGCAGGAAACCGATTTCAGGAGGTAGACTGGAATTGCATTTAAAGCATAGGAAAAGAGGCAGAACGTCCACAATGATGCACTTGGCCAAAAAGGGCGTATGCGTTTTTTACTGAATATATTCAGGAAAAAACGCATACGCCCTTTTTGGCCAACCCAGCAAGCTTGCAAAGGAAATCTGCACTACAATGAAGTCTCACTTCCCCCCGGTCAAAAGGGCCATCTGAAAAAAGTGTAAAATCCAGAAAGGCAGGACAGGCCATGGAGAACTGGGAGCCTTGTTATGCTGATGGGCGGGATGTAAATTGCCAACAGCCACTCGGGAGAAGTGTATGGTGTTTCCTGAAACAGCTAAAAAACAAAGCAACAGAGCCTAGGGCACTTCCACTTATGGTCCTATAGCTTAGGGAAATGAAAATCAAAAAGACACAGCCACCCCAAAGTTTGGGACGGCTCTGTTTACAAGAACCTCGTTTACGGTACAAGTTCAATATCGCAGAAAGTGAAAAATGGATGAAGAAGTTGTGGTACTTACGTACAATGCAATATCACTCAGCAATGACATCTATGTCATCAGGCCCGTAGCAGCATAATGAGTGGATTCAGGTATGATGATTCTAACTGAAAGAAGTCACACAGAAAAAGAAACATCATAAGATATCACTAATACACGGAATGTAAACTTGGCTACACAGGAACTGGATTACAAAACAGAACAGGGTCTCAAATTTAGAAAACCAACTTATGCTTGCTTAAGGGGAAAGGTGAGTTGGGGTGCTGCATAAAACCAGAGATTGAAATGAGCACAGAGTAAGTTCCTTAAGACAAATATGGAATAGACAAGACCTACTCCTTGCTCAACGAAATGGACACAACAGCCCACATTAAACGCCTAAGAATGTACCTGACTAGTAAGTATCTTAAAACCTATGGATTGCTATGTCTCCGAAAGAGAATCAAGCATGTGTACAGGGGCATAAACGCAGCAGTGATAGGATTGGAGAGGTTCGGTGAGCAAATGAAGACCCTTTGAAGTCATATTGCATGGTACCCATTCCACGGGTCTCAACTCTCCAGGTTTAAGGGATTCTTCCTTCAGCTAAAACATGCATGTGGAACCCAGAGTATGATCAAACGTGTGATCGGGAGACGTCTTCAAATATGTCTCCGTTCTCGTCCCCTGGTACTCGGGTGCAACATTCCAGAAGCTTTACTAACACTCTCCCGACTTGGAGAGTCAGTGCCTTTAACCTCCTGTTTGGCCCAGTTTGCAATTTCTACGGAAGATGAACAGGAATAGGGAGAACCAATGAGAGACTAGCTGGAGGAGTCTGGACGGGCAAATTTAACTCTCATTTCCCACCAGGAAGGGGAATTAATCAAAGGCTCAGCGTGCCGTGCCGGAAACAGATTAGGGCCTGAAGCAATAATGCGGTGTTGCGGCCAGCTCACAAGAAAGCGAGTTGAAGAAAGGAGCTCAGGGGCACTGTAATTCACAAACCTGCAGAGTTATAAATGACAGCTACCGTCCAAAAATATACTGAAGTAAGGCTGCCAAGAGGACTTGAAAGCGGGGCAGAATTGCAGGAAACCGATTTCAGGAGGTAGACTGGAATTGCATTTAAAGCATAGGAAAAGAGGCAGAACGTCCACAATGATGCACTTGGCCAAAAAGGGCATATGCGTTTTTTCCTGAATATATTCAGGAAAAAACGCATATGCCCTTTTTGGCCAACCAAGCAAGCTTGCAAAGGAAATCTGCACTACAATGAAGTCTCACTGCCCCCCGGTCAAAAGGGCCATCTGAAAAAAGTGTAAAATCCAGAAAGGCAGGACAGGCCATGGAGAACTGGGAGCCTTGTTATGCTGATGGGCGGGATGTAAATTGCCAACAGCCACTCGGGAGAAGTGTATGGTGTTTCCTGAAACATCTAAAAAACAAAGCAACAGAGCCTAGGGCACTTCCACTTATGGTCCTATAGCTTAGGGAAATGAAAATCAAAAAGACACAGCCACCCCAAAGTTTGGGATGGCTCTCTTTACAAGAACCTCGTTTACGGTACAAGTTCAATATCGCAGAAAGTGAAAAATGAATGAAGAAGTTGTGGTACTTACGTACAATGCAATACCACTCAGCAATGACATCTATGTCATCAGGCCCGTAGCAGCATAATGAGTGGATTCAGGTATGATGATTCTAACTGAAATAAGTCACACAGAAAAAGAAACATCATAAGATATCACTAATACACGGAATGTAAACTTGGCTACACAGGAACTGGATTACAAAACAGAACAGGGTCTCAAATTTAGAAAACCAACTTATGCTTGCTTAAGGGGAAAGGTGAGTTGGGGTGCTGCATAAAACCAGAGATTGAAATGAGCACAGAGTAAGTTCCTTAAGACAAATATGGAATAGACAAGACCTACTCCTTGCTCAACGAAATGGACACAACAGCCCACATTAAACGCCTAAGAATGTACCTGACTAGTAAGTATCTTAAAACCTATGGATTGCTATGTCTCCGAAAGAGAATCAAGCATGTGTACAGGGGCATAAACGCAGCAGTGATAGGATTGGAGAGGTTCGGTGAGCAAATGAAGACCCTTTGAAGTCATATTGCATGGTACCCATTCCACGGGTCTCAACTCTCCAGGTTTAAGGGATTCTTCCTTCAGCTAAAACATGCATGTGGAACCCAGAGTATGATCAAACGTGTGATCGGGAGACGTCTTCAAATATGTCTCCGTTCTCGTCCCCTGGTACTCGGGTGCAACATTCCAGACGCTTTACTAACACTCTCCCGACTTGGAGAGTCAGTGCCTTTAACCTCCTGTTTGGCCCAGTTTGCAATTTCTACGGAAGATGAACAGGAATAGGGAGAACCAATGAGAGACTAGCTGGAGGAGTCTGGACGGGCAAATTTAACTCTCATTTCCCACCAGGAAGGGGAATTAATCAAAGGCTCAGCGTGCCGTGCCGGAAACAGATTAGGGCCTGAAGCAATCCTGCGGTGTTGCGGCCAGCTCACAAGAAAGCGAGTTGAAGAAAGGAGCTCAGGGGCACTGTAATTCACAAACCTGCAGAGTTATAAATGACAGCTACCGTCCAAAAATATACTGAAGTAAGGCTGCCAAGAGGACTTGAAAGCGGGGCAGAATTGCAGGAAACCGATTTCAGGAGGTAGACTGGAATTGCATTTAAAGCATAGGAAAAGAGGCAGAACGTCCACAATGATGCACTTGGCCAAAAAGGGCATATGCGTTTTTTCCTGAATATATTCAGGAAAAAACGCATATGCCCTTTTTGGCCAACCAAGCAAGCTTGCAAAGGAAATCTGCACTACAATGAAGTCTCACTGCCCCCCGGTCAAAAGGGCCATCTGAAAAAAGTGTAAAATCCAGAAAGGCAGGACAGGCCATGGAGAACTGGGAGCCTTGTTATGCTGATGGGCGGGATGTAAATTGCCAACAGCCACTCGGGAGAAGTGTATGGTGTTTCCTGAAACATCTAAAAAACAAAGCAACAGAGCCTAGGGCACTTCCACTTATGGTCCTATAGCTTAGGGAAATGAAAATCAAAAAGACACAGCCACCCCAAAGTTTGGGATGGCTCTGTTTACAAGAACCTCGTTTACGGTACAAGTTCAATATCGCAGAAAGTGAAAAATGAATGAAGAAGTTGTGGTACTTACGTACAATGCAATACCACTCAGCAATGACATCTATGTCATCAGGCCCGTAGCAGCATGATGAGTGCATTCAGGTATGATGATTCTAACTGAAATAAGTCACACAGAAAAAGAAACATCATAAGATATCACTAATACACGGAAAGTAAACTTGACTACACAGGAACTGGATTACAAAACAGAACAGGGTCTCAAATTTAGAAAACCAACTTATGCTTGCTTAAGGGGAAAGGTGAGTTGGGGTGCTGCATAAAACCAGAGATTGAAATGAGCACAGAGTAAGTTCCTTAAGCCAAATATGGAATAGACAAGAGCTACACCTTGCTCAACGAAATGGACTCAACACCCCACATTAAACGCCTAAGAATGTACCTGACTAGTAAGTATCTTAAAACCTATGGATTGCTATGTCTCCAAAAGAGAATCAAGCGTGTGTACAGGGGCATAAACGCAGCAGTGATAGGATTGGAGAGGTTCGGTGAGCAAATGAAGACCCTTTGAAGTCATATTGCATGGTACCCATTCCACGGGTCTCAACTCTCCAGGTTTAAGGGATTCTTCCTTCAGCTAAAACATGCATGTGGAACCCAGAGTATGATCAACCGAGTGATCGGGAGACGTCTTCAAATATGTCTCCGTTCTCGTCCCCTGGTACTCGGGTGCAACATTCCAGACGCTTTACTAACACTCTCCCGACTTGGAGAGTCAGTGCCTTTAACCTCCTGTTTGGCCCAGTTTGCAATTTCTGCAGAAGATGAACAGGAATAGGGAGAACCAATGAGAGACTAGCTGGAGGTGTCTGGACGGGCAAATTTAACTCTCATTTCCCACCAGGAAGAGCAATTAACCAAAGGCTCAGCGTGCCGTGCCGGAACCACATTAGGGCCTGAAGCAATCCTGCGGTGTTGCGGCCAGCTCACAAGAAAGCGAGTTGAAGAAAGGAGCTCAGGGGCACTGTAATTCACAAACCTGCAGAGTTATAAATGACAGCTACCGTCCAAAAATATACTGAAGTAAGGCTGCCAAGAGGACTTGAAAGCGGGGCAGAATTGCAGGAAACTGATTTCAGGAGGTAGACTGGAATTGCATTTAAAGCATAGGAAAAGAGGCAGAACGTCCACAATGATGCACTTGGCCAAAAAGGGCATATGCGTTTTTTCCTGAATATATTCAGGAAAAAACGCATATGCCCTTTTTGGCCAACCAAGCAAGCTTGCAAAGGAAATCTGCACTACAATGAAGTCTCACTGCCCCCCGGTCAAAAGGGCCATCTGAAAAAAGTGTAAAATCCAGAAAGGCAGGACAGGCCATGGAGAACTGGGAGCCTTGTTATGCTGATGGGCGGGATGTAAATTGCCAACAGCCACTCGGGAGAAGTGTATGGTGTTTCCTGAAACATCTAAAAAACAAAGCAACAGAGCCTAGGGCACTTCCACTTATGGTCCTATAGCTTAGGGAAATGAAAATCAAAAAGACACAGCCACCCCAAAGTTTGGGATGGCTCTGTTTACAAGAACCTCGTTTACGGTACAAGTTCAATATCGCAGAAAGTGAAAAATGAATGAAGAACTTGTGGTACTTACGTACAATGCAGTATCACTCAGCAGTGAAATCTATGTCATCAGGCCCGTAGCAGCACAATGAGTGGATTCAGGTACGATGATTCTAACTGAAATAAGTCACACAGAAAAAGAAACATCATAAGATATCAGTAATACACGGAATGTAAACTTGGCTACACAGGAACTGAATTACAGAACAGAACAGTGTCTCAAATTTAGAAAACCAACTTATGCTTGTTTAAGGGTAAAGGTGAGTTGGGGTGCTGCATAAAACCAGAGATTGAAATGAGCACAGATAAACTTCCTTAAACCAAATATGGAATAGACAAGAGCTACTCCTTGCTCAACGAAATGGACTCAACACCGCATATTAAACGCCTAAGAATGTACCTGACTCTTAAGTATCTTAAAACCTATGGATTGCTATGTCTCCAAAAGAGAATCAAGCATGTGTACAGGGACGTAAACGCAGCAGTGATAGGATTGGAGAGGTTCGGTGAGCAAATGAAGACCCTTTGAAGTCATATTGCATGGTACCCATTCCACGGGTTTCAACTACCCAGGTTTAAGGTATTCTTCCTTCAGCTAAAACATGCATGTGGAACCTAGAGTATGATCAACCATGTGATCGGGAGACGTGTTCAAATATGTCTCAGTTTTCGTACCCTGGTACTCGGGTGCAACATTCCAGACGCTTTACTAACACTCTCCCGACTTGGAGAGTCAGTCCCTTTAAACTCCTGTTTGGCCCAGTTTGCAATTTCTGCGGAAGATGAACAGGAATAGCGAGAACCAATGAGAGACTAGCTGGAGGTGTCTGGACGGGCAAATTTAACTCTCATTTCCCACCAGGAAGAGGAAATAACCAAAGGCTCAGCGTGCCGTGCCGGAACCAGATTAGGGCCTGAAGCCATCCTGTGGTGTTGCGGCCAGCTCACAAGAAAACGAGTTGAAGAAAGGAGCTCAGGGGCACTGTAATTCACAAACCTGCAGCGTTATAAATGACAACTATCGTCCAAAAATATACTGAAGTAAGGCTGCCAAGAGGACTTGAAAGCGGGGCAGAATTGCAGGAAACCGATTTCAGGAGGTAGACTGGAATTGCATTGAAAGCATAGGAAAAGAGGCAGAACGTCCACAATGATGCACTTGGCCAAAAAGGGCGTATGCGTTTTTTCCTGAATATATTCAGGAAAAAACGCATACACCCTTTTTGGCCAACCAAGCAAGCTTGCAAAGGAAATCTGCACTACAATGAAGTCTCACTTCCCCCCGGTCAAAAGGGCCATCTGAAAAAAGTGTAAAATCCAGAAAGGCAGGACAGGCCATGGAGAACTGGGAGCCTTGTTATGCTGATGGGCGGGATGTAAATTGCCAACAGACACTCGGGAGAAGTGTATGGTGTTTCCTGGAACATCTAAAAAACAAAGCAACAGAGCCTAGGGCACTTCCACTTATGGTCCTATAGCTTAGGGAAATTAAAATCAAAAAGATACAGCCACCTCAATGTTTGGGACGCCTCTGTTTACAAGAACCTCGTTTACCGTACAAGTTCAATATCACAGAAAGTGAAAAATGGATAAAGAACTTGTGGTACTTACGTACAATGCAGTATCACTCAGCAGTGAAATCTATGCCATCAGGCCCGTAGCAGCACAATGAGTGGATTCAGGTACGATGATTCTAACTGAAATAAGTCACACAGAAAAAGAAACATCATAAGATATCAGTAATACACGGAATGTAAACTTGGCTACACAGGAACTGAATTACAGAACAGAACAGGGTCTCAAATTTAGAAAACCAACTTATGCTTGTTTAAGGGTAAAGGTGAGTTGGGGTGCTGCGTAAAACCCGAGATTGAAATGAGCACAGATAAAGTTCCTTAAGCCAAATATGGAATAGACAAGAGCTACTCCTTGCTCAACGAAATGGACTCAACACCGCATATTAAACGCCTAAGAATGTACCTGACTCTTAAGTATCTTAAAACCTATGGATTGCTATGTCTCCGAAAGAGAATCAAGCATGTGTACAGGGACATAAACGCAGCAGTGATAGGATTGGAGAGGTTCGGTGAGCAAATGAGGACCCTTTGAAGTCATATTGCATGGTACCCATTCCACGGGTTTCAACTACCCAGGTTTAAGGTATTCTTCCTTCAGCTAAAACATGCATGTGGAACCTAGAGTATGATCAACCATGTGATCGGGAGACGTGTTCAAATATGTCTCAGTTTTCGTACCCTGGTACTCGTGTGCAACATTCCAGACGCTTTACTAACACTCTCCCCACTTGGAGAGTCAGCGCCTTTAACCTCCTGTTTGGCCCAGTTTGCAATTTCTGCGGAAGATGAACAGGAATAGCGAGAACCAATGAGAGACTAGCTGGAGGTGTCTGGACGGGCAAATTTAACTCTCATTTCCCACCAGGAAGAGGAAATAACCAAAGGCTCAGCGTGCCGTGCCGGAACCAGATTAGGGCCTGAAGCCATCCTGCGGTGTTGCGGCCAGCTCACAAGAAAACGAGTTGAAGAAAGGAGCTCAGGGGCACTGTAATTCACAAACCTGCAGAGTTATAAATGACAACTATCGTCCAAAAATATACTGAAGTAAGGCTGCCAAGAGGACTTGAAAGCGGGGCAGAATTGCAGGAAACCGATTTCAGGAGGTAGACTGGAATTGCATTGAAAGCATAGGAAAAGAGGCAGAACGTCCACAATGATGCACTTGGCCAAAAAGGGCGTATGCGTTTTTTCCTGAATATATTCAGGAAAAAACGCATACGCCCTTTTTGGCCAACCAAGCAAGCTTGCAAAGGAAATCTGCACTACAATGAAGTCTCACTTCCCCCCGGTCAAAAGGGCCATCTGAAAAAAGTGTAAAATCCAGAAAGGCAGGACAGGCCATGGAGAACTGGGAGCCTTGTTATGCTGATGGGCGGGATGTAAATTGCCAACAGACACTCGGGAGAAGTGTATGGTGTTTCCTGAAACATCTAAAAAACAAAGCAACAGAGCCTAGGGCACTTCCACTTATGGTCCTATAGCTTAGGGAAATTAAAATCAAAAAGATACAGCCACCCCAATGTTTGGGACGCCTCTGTTTACAAGAACCTCGTTTACCGTACAAGTTCAATATCACAGAAAGTGAAAAATGGATAAAGAACTTGTGGTACTTACGTACAATGCAGTATCACTCAGCAGTGAAATCTATGTCATCAGGCCCGTAGCAGCACAATGAGTGGATTCAGGTACGATGATTCTAACTGAAATAAGTCACACAGAAAAAGAAACATCATAAGATATCAGTAATACACGGAATGTAAACTTGGCTACACAGGAACTGAATTACAGAACAGAACAGGGTCTCAAATTTAGAAAACCAACTTATGCTTGTTTAAGGGTAAAGGTGAGTTGGGGTGCTGCATAAAACCAGAGATTGAAATGAGCACAGATAAAGTTCCTTAAGCCAAATATGGAATAGACAAGAGCTACTCCTTGCTCAACGAAATGGACTCAACACCGCATATTAAACGCCTAAGAATGTACCTGACTCTTAAGTATCTTAAAACCTATGGATTGCTATGTCTCCGAAAGAGAATCAAGCATGTGTACAGGGACATAAACGCAGCAGTGATAGGATTGGAGAGGTTCGGTGAGCAAATGAAGACCCTTTGAAGTCATATTGCATGGTACCCATTCCACGGGTTTCAACTACCCAGGTTTAAGGTATTCTTCCTTCAGCTAAAACATGCATGTGGAACCTAGAGTATGATCAACCATGTGATCGGGAGACGTGTTCAAATATGTCTCAGTTTTCGTACCCTGGTACTCGGGTGCATCATTCCAGACGCTTTACTAACACTCTCCCGACTTGGAGAGTCAGTCCCTTTAACCTCCTGTTTGGCCCAGTTTGCAATTTCTGCGGAAGATGAACAGGAATAGCGAGAACCAATGAGAGACTAGCTGGAGGTGTCTGGACGGGCAAATTTAACTCTCATTTCCCACCAGGAAGAGGAAATAACCAAAGGCTCAGCGTGCCGTGCCGGAACCAGATTAGGGCCTGAAGCCATCCTGCGGTGTTGCGGCCAGCTCACAAGAAAACGAGTTGAAGAAAGGAGCTCAGGGGCACTGTAATTCACAAACCTGCAGAGTTATAAATGACAACTATCGTCCAAAAATATACTGAAGTAAGGCTGCCAAGAGGACTTGAAAGCGGGGCAGAATTGCAGGAAACCGATTTCAGGAGGTAGACTGGAATTGCATTGAAAGCATAGGAAAAGAGGCAGAACGTCCACAATGATGCACTTGGCCAAAAAGGGCGTATGCGTTTTTTCCTGAATATATTCAGGAAAAAACGCATACGCCCTTTTTGGCCAACCAAGCAAGCTTGCAAAGGAAATCTGCACTACAATGAAGTCTCACTTCCCCCCGGTCAAAAGGGCCATCTGAAAAAAGTGTAAAATCCAGAAAGGCAGGACAGGCCATGGAGAACTGGGAGCCTTGTTATGCTGATGGGCGGGATGTAAATTGCCAACAGACACTCGGGAGAAGTGTATGGTGTTTCCTGGAACATCTAAAAAACAAAGCAACAGAGCCTAGGGCACTTCCACTTATGGTCCTATAGCTTAGGGAAATTAAAATCAAAAAGATACAGCCACCTCAATGTTTGGGACGCCTCTGTTTACAAGAACCTCGTTTACCGTACAAGTTCAATATCACAGAAAGTGAAAAATGGATAAAGAACTTGTGGTACTTACGTACAATGCAGTATCACTCAGCAGTGAAATCTATGCCATCAGGCCCGTAGCAGCACAATGAGTGGATTCAGGTACGATGATTCTAACTGAAATAAGTCACACAGAAAAAGAAACATCATAAGATATCAGTAATACACGGAATGTAAACTTGGCTACACAGGAACTGAATTACAGAACAGAACAGGGTCTCAAATTTAGAAAACCAACTTATGCTTGTTTAAGGGTAAAGGTGAGTTGGGGTGCTGCGTAAAACCCGAGATTGAAATGAGCACAGATAAAGTTCCTTAAGCCAAATATGGAATAGACAAGAGCTACTCCTTGCTCAACGAAATGGACTCAACACCGCATATTAAACGCCTAAGAATGTACCTGACTCTTAAGTATCTTAAAACCTATGGATTGCTATGTCTCCGAAAGAGAATCAAGCATGTGTACAGGGACATAAACGCAGCAGTGATAGGATTGGAGAGGTTCGGTGAGCAAATGAGGACCCTTTGAAGTCATATTGCATGGTACCCATTCCACGGGTTTCAACTACCCAGGTTTAAGGTATTCTTCCTTCAGCTAAAACATGCATGTGGAACCTAGAGTATGATCAACCATGTGATCGGGAGACGTGTTCAAATATGTCTCAGTTTTCGTACCCTGGTACTCGTGTGCAACATTCCAGACGCTTTACTAACACTCTCCCCACTTGGAGAGTCAGCGCCTTTAACCTCCTGTTTGGCCCAGTTTGCAATTTCTGCGGAAGATGAACAGGAATAGCGAGAACCAATGAGAGACTAGCTGGAGGTGTCTGGACGGGCAAATTTAACTCTCATTTCCCACCAGGAAGAGGAAATAACCAAAGGCTCAGCGTGCCGTGCCGGAACCAGATTAGGGCCTGAAGCCATCCTGCGGTGTTGCGGCCAGCTCACAAGAAAACGAGTTGAAGAAAGGAGCTCAGGGGCACTGTAATTCACAAACCTGCAGAGTTATAAATGACAACTATCGTCCAAAAATATACTGAAGTAAGGCTGCCAAGAGGACTTGAAAGCGGGGCAGAATTGCAGGAAACCGATTTCAGGAGGTAGACTGGAATTGCATTGAAAGCATAGGAAAAGAGGCAGAACGTCCACAATGATGCACTTGGCCAAAAAGGGCGTATGCGTTTTTTCCTGAATATATTCAGGAAAAAACGCATACGCCCTTTTTGGCCAACCAAGCAAGCTTGCAAAGGAAATCTGCACTACAATGAAGTCTCACTTCCCCCCGGTCAAAAGGGCCATCTGAAAAAAGTGTAAAATCCAGAAAGGCAGGACAGGCCATGGAGAACTGGGAGCCTTGTTATGCTGATGGGCGGGATGTAAATTGCCAACAGACACTCGGGAGAAGTGTATGGTGTTTCCTGAAACATCTAAAAAACAAAGCAACAGAGCCTAGGGCACTTCCACTTATGGTCCTATAGCTTAGGGAAATTAAAATCAAAAAGATACAGCCACCCCAATGTTTGGGACGCCTCTGTTTACAAGAACCTCGTTTACCGTACAAGTTCAATATCACAGAAAGTGAAAAATGGATAAAGAACTTGTGGTACTTACGTACAATGCAGTATCACTCAGCAGTGAAATCTATGTCATCAGGCCCGTAGCAGCACAATGAGTGGATTCAGGTACGATGATTCTAACTGAAATAAGTCACACAGAAAAAGAAACATCATAAGATATCAGTAATACACGGAATGTAAACTTGGCTACACAGGAACTGAATTACAGAACAGAACAGGGTCTCAAATTTAGAAAACCAACTTATGCTTGTTTAAGGGTAAAGGTGAGTTGGGGTGCTGCATAAAACCAGAGATTGAAATGAGCACAGATAAAGTTCCTTAAGCCAAATATGGAATAGACAAGAGCTACTCCTTGCTCAACGAAATGGACTCAACACCGCATATTAAACGCCTAAGAATGTACCTGACTCTTAAGTATCTTAAAACCTATGGATTGCTATGTCTCCGAAAGAGAATCAAGCATGTGTACAGGGACATAAACGCAGCAGTGATAGGATTGGAGAGGTTCGGTGAGCAAATGAAGACCCTTTGAAGTCATATTGCATGGTACCCATTCCACGGGTTTCAACTACCCAGGTTTAAGGTATTCTTCCTTCAGCTAAAACATGCATGTGGAACCTAGAGTATGATCAACCATGTGATCGGGAGACGTGTTCAAATATGTCTCAGTTTTCGTACCCTGGTACTCGGGTGCATCATTCCAGACGCTTTACTAACACTCTCCCGACTTGGAGAGTCAGTCCCTTTAACCTCCTGTTTGGCCCAGTTTGCAATTTCTGCGGAAGATGAACAGGAATAGCGAGAACCAATGAGAGACTAGCTGGAGGTGTCTGGACGGGCAAATTTAACTCTCATTTCCCACCAGGAAGAGGAAATAACCAAAGGCTCAGCGTGCCGTGCCGGAACCAGATTAGGGCCTGAAGCCATCCTGCGGTGTTGCGGCCAGCTCACAAGAAAACGAGTTGAAGAAAGGAGCTCAGGGGCACTGTAATTCACAAACCTGCAGAGTTATAAATGACAACTATCGTCCAAAAATATACTGAAGTAAGGCTGCCAAGAGGACTTGAAAGCGGGGCAGAATTGCAGGAAACCGATTTCAGGAGGTAGACTGGAATTGCATTGAAAGCATAGGAAAAGAGGCAGAACGTCCACAATGATGCACTTGGCCAAAAAGGGCGTATGCGTTTTTTCCTGAATATATTCAGGAAAAAACGCATACGCCCTTTTTGGCCAACCAAGCAAGCTTGCAAAGGAAATCTGCACTACAATGAAGTCTCACTTCCACCCGGTCAAAAGGGCCATCTGAAAAAAGTGTAAAATCCAGAAAGGCAGGACAGGCCATGGAGAACTGGGAGCCTTGTTATGCTGATGGGCGGGATGTAAATTGCCAACAGACACTCGGGAGAAGTGTATGGTGTTTCCTGAAACATCTAAAAAACAAAGCAACAGAGCCTAGGGCACTTCCACTTATGGTCCTATAGCTTAGGGAAATTAAAATCAAAAAGATACAGCCACCCCAATGTTTGGGACGCCTCTGTTTACAAGAACCTCGTTTACCGTACAAGTTCAATATCACAGAAAGTGAAAAATGGATAAAGAACTTGTGGTACTTACGTACAATGCAGTATCACTCAGCAGTGAAATCTATGTCATCAGGCCCGTAGCAGCACAATGAGTGGATTCAGGTACGATGATTCTAACTGAAATAAGTCACACAGAAAAAGAAACATCATAAGATATCAGTAATACACGGAATGTAAACTTGGCTACACAGGAACTGAATTACAGAACAGAACAGGGTCTCAACTTTAGAAAACCAACTTATGCTTGTTTAAGGGTAAAGGTGAGTTGGGGTGCTGCATAAAACCAGAGATTGAAATGAGCACAGATAAAGTTCCTTAAGCCAAATATGGAATAGACAAGAGCTACTCCTTGCTCAACGAAATGGACTCAACACCGCATATTAAACGCCTAAGAATGTACCTGACTCTTAAGTATCTTAAAACCTATGGATTGCTATGTCTCCGAAAGAGAATCAAGCATGTGTACAGGGACATAAACGCAGCAGTGATAGGATTGGAGAGGTTCGGTGAGCAAATGAGGACCCTTTGAAGTCATATTGCATGGTACCCATTCCACGGGTTTCAACTACCCAGGTTTAAGGTATTCTTCCTTCAGCTAAAACATGCATGTGGAACCTAGAGTATGATCAACCATGTGATCGGGAGACGTGTTCAAATATGTCTCAGTTTTCGTACCCTGGTACTCGGGTGCAACATTCCAGACGCTTTACTAACACTCTCCCCACTTGGAGAGTCAGCGCCTTTAACCTCCTGTTTGGCCCAGTTTGCAATTTCTGCGGAAGATGAACAGGAATAGCGAGAACCAATGAGAGACTAGCTGGAGGTGTCTGGACGGGCAAATTTAACTCTCATTTCCCACCAGGAAGAGGAAATAACCAAAGGCTCAGCGTGCCGTGCCGGAACCAGATTAGGGCCTGAAGCCATCCTGCGGTGTTGCGGCCAGCTCACAAGAAAACGAGTTGAAGAAAGGAGCTCAGGGGCACTGTAATTCACAAACCTGCAGAGTTATAAATGACAACTATCGTCCAAAAATATACTGAAGTAAGGCTGCCAAGAGGACTTGAAAGCGGGGCAGAATTGCAGGAAACCGATTTCAGGAGGTAGACTGGAATTGCATTGAAAGCATAGGAAAAGAGGCAGAACGTCCACAATGATGCACTTGGCCAAAAAGGGCGTATGCGTTTTTTCCTGAATATATTCAGGAAAAAACGCATACGCCCTTTTTGGCCAACCAAGCAAGCTTGCAAAGGAAATCTGCACTACAATGAAGTCTCACTTCCCCCCGGTCAAAAGGGCCATCTGAAAAAAGTGTAAAATCCAGAAAGGCAGGACAGGCCATGGAGAACTGCGAGCCTTGTTATGCTGATGGGCGGGATGTAAATTGCCAACAGACACTCGGGAGAAGTGTATGGTGTTTCCTGAAACATCTAAAAAACAAAGCAACAGAGCCTAGGGCACTTCCACTTATGGTCCTATAGCTTAGGGAAATTAAAATCAAAAAGATACAGCCACCCCAATGTTTGGGACGCCTCTGTTTACAAGAACCTCGTTTACCGTACAAGTTCAATATCACAGAAAGTGAAAAATGGATAAAGAACTTGTGGTACTTACGTACAATGCAGTATCACTCAGCAGTGAAATCTATGTCATCAGGCCCGTAGCAGCACAATGAGTGGATTCAGGTACGATGATTCTAACTGAAATAAGTCACACAGAAAAAGAAACATCATAAGATATCAGTAATACACGGAATGTAAACTTGGCTACACAGGAACTGAATTACAGAACAGAACAGGGTCTCAAATTTAGAAAACCAACTTATGCTTGTTTAAGGGTAAAGGTGAGTTGGGGTGCTGCGTAAAACCAGAGATTGAAATGAGCACAGATAAAGTTCCTTAAGCCAAATATGGAATAGACAAGAGCTACTCCTTGCTCAACGAAATGGACTCAACACCGCATATTAAACGCCTAAGAATGTACCTGACTCTTAAGTATCTTAAAACCTATGGATTGCTATGTCTCCGAAAGAGAATCAAGCATGTGTACAGGGACATAAACGCAGCAGTGATAGGATTGGAGAGGTTCGGTGAGCAAATGAAGACCCTTTGAAGTCATATTGCATGGTACCCATTCCACGGGTTTCAACTACCCAGGTTTAAGGTATTCTTCCTTCAGCTAAAACATGCATGTGGAACCTAGAGTATGATCAACCATGTGATCGGGAGACGTGTTCAAATATGTCTCAGTTTTCGTACCCTGGTACTCGGGTGCAACATTCCAGACGCTTTACTAACACTCTCCCGACTTGGAGAGTCAGCGCCTTTAACCTCCTGTTTGGCCCAGTTTGCAATTTCTGCGGAAGATGAACAGGAATAGCGAGAACCAATGAGAGACTAGCTGGAGGTGTCTGGACGGGCAAATTTAACTCTCATTTCCCACCAGGAAGAGGAAATAACCAAAGGCTCAGCGTGCCGTGCCGGAACCAGATTAGGGACTGAAGCCATCCTGCGGTGTTGCGGCCAGCTCACAAGAAAACGAGTTGAAGAAAGGAGCTCAGGGGCACTGTAATTCACAAACCTGCAGAGTTATAAATGACAACTATCGTCCAAAAATATACTGAAGTAAGGCTGCCAAGAGGACTTGAAAGCGGGGCAGAATTGCAGGAAACCGATTTCAGGAGGTAGACTGGAATTGCATTGAAAGCATAGGAAAAGAGGCAGAACGTCCACAATGATGCACTTGGCCAAAAAGGGCGTATGCGTTTTTTCCTGAATATATTCAGGAAAAAACGCATACGCACTTTTTGGCCAACCAAGCAAGCTTGTAAAGGAAATCTGCACTACAATGAAGTCTCACTTCCCCCCGGTCAAAAGGGCCATCTGAAAAAAGTGTAAAATCCAGAAAGGCAGGACAGGCCATGGAGAACTGGGAGCCTTGTTATGCTGATGGGCGGGATGTAAATTGCCAACAGACACTCGGGAGAAGTGTATGGTGTTTCCTGAAACATCTAAAAAACAAAGCAACAGAGCCTAGGGCACTTCCACTTATGGTCCTATAGCTTAGGGAAATTAAAATCAAAAAGACACAGCCACCCCAATGTTTGGGACGCCTCTGTTTACAAGAACCTCGTTTACCGTACAAGTTCAATATCACAGAAAGTGAAAAATGGATAAAGAACTTGTGGTACTTACGTACAATGCAGTATCACTCAGCAGTGAAATCTATGTCATCAGGCCCGTAGCAGCACAATGAGTGGATTCAGGTACGATGATTCTAACTGAAATAAGTCACACAGAAAAAGAAACATCATAAGATATCAGTAATACACGGAATGTAAACTTGGCTACACAGGAACTGAATTACAGAACAGAACAGGGTCTCAAATTTAGAAAACCAACTTATGCTTGTTTAAGGGTAAAGGTGAGTTGGGGTGCTGCGTAAAACCAGAGATTGAAATGAGCACAGATAAAGTTCCTTAAGCCAAATATGGAATAGACAAGAGCTACTCCTTGCTCAACGAAATGGACTCAACACCGCATATTAAACGCCTAAGAATGTACCTGACTCTTAAGTATCTTAAAACCTATGGATTGCTATGTCTCCGAAAGAGAATCAAGCATGTGTACAGGGACATAAACGCAGCAGTGATAGGATTGGAGAGGTTCGGTGAGCAAATGAAGACCCTTTGAAGTCATATTGCATGGTACCCATTCCACGGGTTTCAACTACCCAGGTTTAAGGTATTCTTCCTTCAGCTAAAACATGCATGTGGAACCTAGAGTATGATCAACCATGTGATCGGGAGACGTGTTCAAATATGTCTCAGTTTTCGTACCCTGGTACTCGGGTGCAACATTCCAGACGCTTTACTAACACTCTCCCCACTTGGAGAGTCAGCGCCTTTAACCTCCTGTTTGGCCCAGTTTGCAATTTCTGTGGAAGATGAACAGGAATAGCGAGAACCAATGAGAGACTAGCTGGAGGTGTCTGGACGGGCAAATTTAACTCTCATTTCCCACCAGGAAGAGGAAATAACCAAAGGCTCAGCGTGCCGTGCTGGAACCAGATTAGGGCCTGAAGCCATCCTGCGGTGTTGCGGCCAGCTCACAAGAAAACGAGTTGAAGAAAGGAGCTCAGGGGCACTGTAATTCACAAACCTGCAGAGTTATAAATGACAACTATCGTCCAAAAATATACTGAAGTAAGGCTGCCAAGAGGACTTGAAAGCGGGGCAGAATTGCAGGAAACCGATTTCAGGAGGTAGACTGGAATTGCATTGAAAGCATAGGAAAAGAGGCAGAACGTCCACAATGATGCACTTGGCCAAAAAGGGCGTATGCGTTTTTTCCTGAATATATTCAGGAAAGAACGCATACGCCCTTTTTGGCCAACCAAGCAAGCTTGCAAAGGAAATCTGCACTACAATGAAGTCTCACTTCCCCCCGGTCAAAAGGGCCATCTGAAAAAAGTGTAAAATCCAGAAAGGCAGGACAGGCCATGGAGAACTGGGAGCCTTGTTATGCTGATGGGCGGGATGTAAACTGCCAACAGACACTCGGGAGAAGTGTATGGTGTTTCCTGAAACATCTAAAAAACAAAGCAACAGAGCCTAGGGCACTTCCACTTATGGTCCTATAGCTTAGGGAAATTAAAATCAAAAAGATACAGCCACCCCAATGTTTGGGACGCCTCTGTTTACAAGAACCTCGTTTACCGTACAAGTTCAATATCACAGAAAGTGAAAAATGGATAAAGAACTTGTGGTACTTACGTACAATGCAGTATCACTCAGCAGTGAAATCTATGTCATCAGGCCCGTAGCAGCACAATGAGTGGATTCAGGTACGATGATTCTAACTGAAATAAGTCACACAGAAAAAGAAACATCATAAGATATCAGTAATACACGGAATGTAAACTTGGCTACACAGGAACTGAATTACAGAACAGAACAGGGTCTCAAATTTAGAAAACCAACTTATGCTTGTTTAAGGGTAAAGGTGAGTTGGGGTGCTGCATAAAACCAGAGATTGAAATGAGCACAGATAAAGTTCCTTAAGCCAAATATGGAATAGACAAGAGCTACTCCTTGCTCAACGAAATGGACTCAACACCGCATATTAAACGCCTAAGAATGTACCTGACTCTTAAGTATCTTAAAACCGATGGATTGCTATGTCTCCGAAAGAGAATCAAGCATGTGTACAGGGACATAAACGCAGCAGTGATAGGATTGGAGAGGTTCGGTGAGCAAATGAAGACCCTTTGAAGTCATATTGCATGGTACCCATTCCACGGGTTTCAACTACCCAGGTTTAAGGTATTCTTCCTTCAGCTAAAACATGCATGTGGAACCTAGAGTATGATCAACCATGTGATCGGGAGACGTGTTCAAATATGTCTCAGTTTTCGTACCCTGGTACTCGGGTGCAACATTCCAGACGCTTTACTAACACTCTCCTGACTTGGAGAGTCAGTCCCTTTAACCTCCTGTTTGGCCCAGTTTGCAATTTCTGCGGAAGATGAACAGGAATAGCGAGAACCAATGAGAGACTAGCTGGAGGTGTCTGGACGGGCAAATTTAACTCTCATTTCCCACCAGGAAGAGGAAATAACCAAAGGCTCAGCGTGCCGTGTCGGAACCAGATTAGGGCCTGAAGCCATCCTGCGGTGTTGCGGCCAGCTCACAAGAAAACGAGTTGAAGAAAGGAGCTCAGGGGCACTGTAATTCACAAACCTGCAGAGTTATAAATGACAACTATCGTCCAAAAATATACTGAAGTAAGGCTGCCAAGAGGACTTGAAAGCGGGGCAGAATTGCAGGAAACCGATTTCAGGAGGTAGACGGGAATTGCATTGAAAGCATAGGAAAAGAGGCAGAACGTCCACAATGATGCACTTGGCCAAAAAGGGCGTATGCGTTTTTTCCTGAATATATTCAGGAAAAAACGCATACGCCCTTTTTGGCCAACCAAGCAAGCTTGCAAAGGAAATCTGCACTACAATGAAGTCTCACTTCCCCCCGGTCAAAAGGGCCATCTGAAAAAAGTGTAAAATCCAGAAAGGCAGGACAGGCCATGGAGAACTGGGAGCCTTGTTATGCTGATGGGCGGGATGTAAATTGCCAACAGACACTCGGGAGAAGTGTATGGTGTTTCCTGAAACATCTAAAAAACAAAGCAACAGAGCCTAGGGCACTTCCACTTATGGTCCTATAGCTTAGGGAAATTAAAATCAAAAAGACACAGCCACCCCAATGTTTGGGACGCCTCTGTTTACAAGAACCTCGTTTACCGTACAAGTTCAATATCACAGAAAGTGAAAAATGGATAAAGAACTTGTGGTACTTACGTACAATGCAGTATCACTCAGCAGTGAAATCTATGTCATCAGGCCCGTAGCAGCACAATGAGTGGATTCAGGTACGATGATTCTAACTGAAATAAGTCACACAGAAAAAGAAACATCATAAGATATCAGTAATACACGGAATGTAAACTTGGCTACACAGGAACTGAATTACAGAACAGAACAGGGTCTCAAATTTAGAAAACCAACTTATGCTTGTTTAAGGGTAAAGGTGAGTTGGGGTGCTGCGTAAAACCAGAGATTGAAATGAGCACAGATAAAGTTCCTTAAGCCAAATATGGAATAGACAAGAGCTACTCCTTGCTCAACGAAATGGACTCAACACCGCATATTAAACGCCTAAGAATGTACCTGACTCTTAAGTATCTTAAAACCTATGGATTGCTATGTCTCCGAAAGAGAATCAAGCATGTGTACAGGGACATAAACGCAGCAGTGATAGGATTGGAGAGGTTCGGTGAGCAAATGAAGACCCTTTGAAGTCATATTGCATGGTACCCATTCCACGGGTTTCAACTACCCAGGTTTAAGGTATTCTTCCTTCAGCTAAAACATGCATGTGGAACCTAGAGTATGATCAACCATGTGATCGGGAGACGTGTTCAAATATGTCTCAGTTTTCGTACCCTGGTACTCGGGTGCAACATTCCAGAGGCTTTACTAACACTCTCCCCACTTGGAGAGTCAGCGCCTTTAACCTCCTGTTTGGCCCAGTTTGCAATTTCTGTGGAAGATGAACAGGAATAGCGAGAACCAATGAGAGACTAGCTGGAGGTGTCTGGACGGGCAAATTTAACTCTCATTTCCCACCAGGAAGAGGAAATAACCAAAGGCTCAGCGTGCCGTGCTGGAACCAGATTAGGGCCTGAAGCCATCCTGCGGTGTTGCGGCCAGCTCACAAGAAAACGAGTTGAAGAAAGGAGCTCAGGGGCACTGTAATTCACAAACCTGCAGAGTTATAAATGACAACTATCGTCCAAAAATATACTGAAGTAAGGCTGCCAAGAGGACTTGAAAGCGGGGCAGAATTGCAGGAAACCGATTTCAGGAGGTAGACTGGAATTGCATTGAAAGCATAGGAAAAGAGGCAGAACGTCCACAATGATGCACTTGGCCAAAAAGGGCGTATGCGTTTTTTCCTGAATATATTCAGGAAAAAACGCATACGCACTTTTTGGCCAACCAAGCAAGCTTGCAAAGGAAATCTGCACTACAATGAAGTCTCACTTCCCCCCGGTCAAAAGGGCCATCTGAAAAAAGTGTAAAATCCAGAAAGGCAGGACAGGCCATGGAGAACTGGGAGCCTTGTTATGCTGATGGGCGGGATGTAAATTGCCAACAGACACTCGGGAGAAGTGTATGGTGTTTCCTGAAACATCTAAAAAACAAAGCAACAGAGCCTAGGGCACTTCCACTTATGGTCCTATAGCTTAGGGAAATTAAAATAAAAAAGACACAGCCACCCCAATGTTTGGGACGCCTCTGTTTACAAGAACCTCGTTTACCGTACAAGTTCAATATCACAGAAAGTGAAAAATGGATAAAGAACTTGTGGTACTTACGTACAATGCAGTATCACTCAGCAGTGAAATCTATGTCATCAGGCCCGTAGCAGCACAATGAGTGGATTCAGGTACGATGATTCTAACTGAAATAAGTCACACAGAAAAAGAAACATCATAAGATATCAGTAATACACGGAATGTAAACTTGGCTACACAGGAACTGAATTACAGAACAGAACAGGGTCTCAAATTTAGAAAACCAACTTATGCTTGTTTAAGGGTAAAGGTGAGTTGGGGTGCTGCATAAAACCAGAGATTGAAATGAGCACAGATAAAGTTCCTTAAGCCAAATATGGAATAGACAAGAGCTACTCCTTGCTCAACGAAATGGACTCAACACCGCATATTAAACGCCTAAGAATGTACCTGACTCTTAAGTATCTTAAAACCGATGGATTGCTATGTCTCCGAAAGAGAATCAAGCATGTGTACAGGGACATAAACGCAGCAGTGATAGGATTGGAGAGGTTCGGTGAGCAAATGAAGACCCTTTGAAGTCATATTGCATGGTACCCATTCCACGGGTTTCAACTACCCAGGTTTAAGGTATTCTTCCTTCAGCTAAAACATGCATGTGGAACCTAGAGTATGATCAACCATGTGATCGGGAGACGTGTTCAAATATGTCTCAGTTTTCGTACCCTGGTACTCGGGTGCAACATTCCAGACGCTTTACTAACACTCTCCCGACTTGGAGAGTCAGCGCCTTTAACCTCCTGTTTGGCCCAGTTTGCAATTTCTGCGGAAGATGAACAGGAATAGCGAGAACCAATGAGAGACTAGCTGGAGGTGTCTGGACGGGCAAATTTAACTCTCATTTCCCACCAGGAAGAGGAAATAACCAAAGGCTCAGCGTGCCGTGTCGGAACCATATTAGGGCCTGAAGCCATCCTGCGGTGTTGCGGCCAGCTCACAAGAAAACGAGTTGAAGAAAGGAGCTCATGGGCACTGTAATTCACAAACCTGCAGAGTTATAAATTACAACTATCGTCCAAAAATATACTGAAGTAAGGCTGCCAAGAGGACTTGAAAGCGGGGCAGAATTGCAGGAAACCGATTTCAGGAGGTAGACTGGAATTGCATTGAAAGCATAGGAAAAGAGGCAGAACGTCCACAATGATGCACTTGGCCAAAAAGGGCGTATGCGTTTTTTCCTGAATATATTCAGGAAAGAACGCATACGCCCTTTTTGGCCAACCAAGCAAGCTTGCAAAGGAAATCTGCACTACAATGAAGTCTCACTTCCCCCCGGTCAAAAGGGCCATCTGAAAAAAGTGTAAAATCCAGAAAGGCAGGACAGGCCATGGAGAACTGGGAGCCTTGTTATGCTGATGGGCGGGATGTAAACTGCCAACAGACACTCGGGAGAAGTGTATGGTGTTTCCTGAAACATCTAAAAAACAAAGCAACAGAGCCTAGGGCACTTCCACTTATGGTCCTATAGCTTAGGGAAATTAAAATCAAAAAGATACAGCCACCCCAATGTTTGGGACGCCTCTGTTTACAAGAACCTCGTTTACCGTACAAGTTCAATATCACAGAAAGTGAAAAATGGATAAAGAACTTGTGGTACTTACGTACAATGCAGTATCACTCAGCAGTGAAATCTATGTCATCAGGCCCGTAGCAGCACAATGAGTGGATTCAGGTACGATGATTCTAACTGAAATAAGTCACACAAAAAAAAAGAAACATCATAAGATATCAGTAATACACGGAATGTAAACTTGGCTACACAGGAACTGAATTACAGAACAGAACAGGGTCTCAAATTTAGAAAACCAACTTATGCTTGTTTAAGGGTAAAGGTGAGTTGGGGTGCTGCATAAAACCAGAGATTGAAATGAGCACAGATAAAGTTCCTTAAGCCAAATATGGAATAGACAAGAGCTACTCCTTGCTCAACGAAATGGACTCAACACCGCATATTAAACGCCTAAGAATGTACCTGACTCTTAAGTATCTTAAAACCGATGGATTGCTATGTCTCCGAAAGAGAATCAAGCATGTGTACAGGGACATAAACGCAGCAGTGATAGGATTGGAGAGGTTCGGTGAGCAAATGAAGACCCTTTGAAGTCATATTGCATGGTACCCATTCCACGGGTTTCAACTACCCAGGTTTAAGGTATTCTTCCTTCAGCTAAAACATGCATGTGGAACCTAGAGTATGATCAACCATGTGATCGGGAGACGTGTTCAAATATGTCTCAGTTTTCGTACCCTGGTACTCGGGTGCAACATTCCAGACGCTTTACTAACACTCTCCTGACTTGGAGAGTCAGTCCCTTTAACCTCCTGTTTGGCCCAGTTTGCAATTTCTGCGGAAGATGAACAGGAATAGCGAGAACCAATGAGAGACTAGCTGGAGGTGTCTGGACGGGCAAATTTAACTCTCATTTCCCACCAGGAAGAGGAAATAACCAAAGGCTCAGCGTGCCGTGTCGGAACCAGATTAGGGCCTGAAGCCATCCTGCGGTGTTGCGGCCAGCTCACAAGAAAACGAGTTGAAGAAAGGAGCTCAGGGGCACTGTAATTCACAAACCTGCAGAGTTATAAATGACAACTATCGTCCAAAAATATACTGAAGTAAGGCTGCCAAGAGGACTTGAAAGCGGGGCAGAATTGCAGGAAACCGATTTCAGGAGGTAGACGGGAATTGCATTGAAAGCATAGGAAAAGAGGCAGAACGTCCACAATGATGCACTTGGCCAAAAAGGGCGTATGCGTTTTTTCCTGAATATATTCAGGAAAAAACGCATACGCCCTTTTTGGCCAACCAAGCAAGCTTGCAAAGGAAATCTGCACTACAATGAAGTCTCACTTCCCCCCGGTCAAAAGGGCCATCTGAAAAAAGTGTAAAATCCAGAAAGGCAGGACAGGCCATGGAGAACTGGGAGCCTTGTTATGCTGATGGGCGGGATGTACATTGCCAACAGACACTCGGGAGAAGTGTATGGTGTTTCCTGAAACATCTAAAAAACAAAGCAACAGAGTCTAGGGCACTTCCACTTATGGTCCTATAGCTTAGGGAAATTAAAATCAAAAAGACACAGCCACCCCAATGTTTGGGACGCCTCTGTTTACAAGAACCTCGTTTACCGTACAAGTTCAATATCACAGAAAGTGAAAAATGGATAAAGAACTTGTGGTACTTACGTACAATGCAGTATCACTCAGCAGTGAAATCTATGCCATCAGGCCCGTAGCAACACAATGAGTGGATTCAGGTACGATGATTCTAACTGAAATAAGTCACACAGAAAAAGAAACATCATAAGATATCAGTAATACACGGAATGTAAACTTGGCTATACAGGAACTGAATTACAGAACAGAACAGGGTCTCAAATTTAGAAAACCAACTTATGCTTGTTTAAGGGTAAAGGTGAGTTGGGGTGCTGCATAAAACCAGAGATTGAAATGAGCACAGATAAAGTTCCTTAAGCCAAATATGGAATAGACAAGAGCTACTCCTTGCTCAACGAAATGGACTCAACACCACATATTAAACGCCTAAGAATGTACCTGACTCTTAAGTATCTTAAAACCTATGGATTGCTATGTCTCCGAAAGAGAATCAAGCATGTGTACAGGGACATAAACGCAGCAGTGATAGGATTGGAGAGGTTCGGTGAGCAAATGAAGAGCCTTTGAAGTCATATTGCATGGTACCCATTCCACGGGTTTCAACTACCCAGGTTTAAGGTATTCTTCCTTCAGCTAAAACATGCATGTGGAACCTAGAGTATGATCAACCATGTGATCGGGAGACGTGTTCAAATATGTCTCAGTTTTCGTACCCTGGTACTCGGGTGCAACATTCCAGACGCTTTACTAACACTCTCCCCACTTGGAGAGTCAGCGCCTTTAACCTCCTGTTTGGCCCAGTTTGCAATTTCTGCGGAAGATGAACAGGAATAGCGAGAACCAATGAGAGACTAGCTGGAGGTGTCTGGACGGGCAAATTTAACTCTCATTTCCCACCAGGAAGAGGAAATAACCAAAGGCTCAGCGTGCCGTGTCGGAACCATATTAGGGCCTGAAGCCATCCTGCGGTGTTGCGGCCAGCTCACAAGAAAACGAGTTGAAGAAAGGAGCTCAGGGGCACAGTAATTCACAAACCTGCAGAGTTATAAATGACAACTATCGTCCAAAAATATACTGAAGTAAGGCTGCCAAGAGGACTTGAAAGCGGGGCAGAATTGCAGGAAACCGATTTCAGGAGGTAGACTGGAATTGCATTGAAAGCATAGGAAAAGAGGCAGAACGTCCACAATGATGCACTTGGCCAAAAAGGGCGTATGCGTTTTTTCCTGAATATATTCAGGAAAAAACGCATACGCCCTTTTTGGCCAACCAAGCAAGCTTGCAAAGGAAATCTGCACTACAATGAAGTCTCACTTCCCCCCGGTCAAAAGGGCCATCTGAAAAAAGTGTAAAATCCAGAAAGGCAGGACAGGCCATGGAGAACTGGGAGCCTTGTTATGCTGATGGGCGGGATGTAAATTGCCAACAGACACTCGGGAGAAGTGTATGGTGTTTCCTGAAACATCTAAAAAACAAAGCAACAGAGCCTAGGGCACTTCCACTTATGGTCCTATAGCTTAGGGAAATTAAAATCAAAAAGATACAGCCACCCCAATGTTTGGGACGCCTCTGTTTACAAGAACCTCGTTTACCGTACAAGTTCAATATCACAGAAAGTGAAAAATGGATAAAGAACTTGTGGTACTTACGTACAATGCAGTATCACTCAGCAGTGAAATCTATGTCATCAGGCCCGTAGCAGCACAATGAGTGGATTCAGGTACGATGATTCTAACTGAAATAAGTCACACAGAAAAAGAAACATCATAAGATATCAGTAATACACGGAATGTAAACTTGGCTACACAGGAACTGAATTACAGAACAGAACAGGGTCTCAAATTTAGAAAACCAACTTATGCTTGTTTAAGGGTAAAGGTGAGTTGGGGTGCTGCATAAAACCAGAGATTGAAATGAGCACAGATAAAGTTCCTTAAGCCAAATATGGAATAGACAAGAGCTACTCCTTGCTCAACGAAATGGACTCAACACCGCATATTAAACGCCTAAGAATGTACCTGACTCTTAAGTATCTTAAAACCTATGGATTGCTATGTCTCCGAAAGAGAATCAAGCATGTGTACAGGGACATAAACGCAGCAGTGATAGGATTGGAGAGGTTCGGTGAGCAAATGAAGACCCTTTGAAGTCATATTGCATGGTACCCATTCCACGGGTTTCAACTACCCAGGTTTAAGGTATTCTTCCTTCAGCTAAAACATGCATGTGGAACCTAGAGTATGATCAACCATGTGATCGGGAGACGTGTTCAAATATGTCTCAGTTTTCGTACCCTGGTACTCGGGTGCAACATTCCAGACGCTTTACTAACACTCTCCCGACTTGGAGAGTCAGCGCCTTTAACCTCCTGTTTGGCCCAGTTTGCAATTTCTGCGGAAGATGAACAGGAATAGTGAGAACCAATGAGAGACTAGCTGGAGGTGTCTGGACGGGCAAATTTAACTCTCATTTCCCACCAGGAAGAGGAAATAACCAAAGGCTCAGCGTGCCGTGCCGGAACCAGATTAGGGCCTGAAGCCATCCTGCGGTGTTGCGGCCAGCTCACAAGAAAACGAGTTGAAGAAAGGAGCTCAGGGGCACTGTAATTCACAAACCTGCAGAGTTATAAATGACAACTATCGTCCAAAAATATACTGAAGTAAGGCTGCCAAGAGGACTTGAAAGCGGGGCAGAATTGCAGGAAACCGATTTCAGGAGGTAGACTGGAATTGCATTGAAAGCATAGGAAAAGAGGCAGAACGTCCACAATGATGCACTTGGCCAAAAAGGGCGTATGCGTTTTTTCCTGAATATATTCAGGAAAAAACGCATACGCCCTTTTTGGCCAACCAAGCAAGCTTGCAAAGGAAATCTGCACTACAATGAAGTCTCACTTCCCCCCGGTCAAAAGGGCCATCTGAAAAAAGTGTAAAATCCAGAAAGGCAGGACAGGCCATGGAGAACTGGGAGCCTTGTTATTCTGATGGGCGGGATGTAAATTGCCAACAGACACTCGGGAGAAGTGTATGGTGTTTCCTGAAACATCTAAAAAACAAAGCAACAGAGCCTAGGGCACTTCCACTTATGGTCCTATAGCTTAGGGAAATTAAAATCAAAAAGACACAGCCACCCCAATGTTTGGGACGCCTCTGTTTACAAGAACCTCGTTTACCGTACAAGTTCAATATCACAGAAAGTGAAAAATGGATAAAGAACTTGTGGTACTTACGTACAATGCAGTATCACTCAGCAGTGAAATCTATGCCATCAGGCCCGTAGCAGCACAATGAGTGGATTCAGGTACGATGATTCTAACTGAAATAAGTCACACAGAAAAAGAAACATCATAAGATATCAGTAATACACGGAATGTAAACTTGGCTACACAGGAACTGAATTACAGAACAGAACAGGGTCTCAAATTTAGAAAACCAAGTTATGCTTGTTTAAGGGTAAAGGTGAGTTGGGGTGCTGCATAAAACCAGAGATTGAAATGAGCACAGATAAAGTTCCTTAAGCCAAATATGGAATAGACAAGAGCTACTCCTTGCTCAACGAAATGGACTCAACACCGCATATTAAACGCCTAAGAATGTACCTGACTCTTAAGTATCTTAAAACCTATGGATTGCTATGTCTCCGAAAGAGAATCAAGCATGTGTACAGGGACATAAACGCAGCAGTGATAGGATTGGAGAGGTTCGGTGAGCAAATGAAGACCCTTTGAAGTCATATTGCATGGTACCCATTCCACGGGTTTCAACTACCCAGGTTTAAGGTATTCTTCCTTCAGCTAAAACATGCATGTGGAACCTAGAGTATGATCAACCATGTGATCGGGAGACGTGTTCAAATATGTCTCAGTTTTCGTACCCTGGTACTCGGGTGCAACATTCCAGACGCTTTACTAACACTCTCCCGACTTGGAGAGTCAGCGCCTTTAACCTCCTGTTTGGCCCAGTTTGCAATTTCTGCGGAAGATGAACAGGAATAGCGAGAACCAATGAGAGACTAGCTGGAGGTGTCTGGACGGGCAAATTTAACTCTCATTTCCCACCAGGAAGAGGAAATAACCAAAGGCTCAGCGTGCCGTGCCGGAACCAGATTAGGGCCTGAAGCCATCCTGCGGTGTTGCGGCCAGCTCACAAGAAAACGAGTTGAAGAAAGGAGCTCAGGGGCACTGTAATTCACAAACCTGCAGAGTTATAAATGACAACTATCGTCCAAAAATATACTGAAGTAAGGCTGCCAAGAGGACTTGAAAGCGGGGCAGAATTGCAGGAAACCGATTTCAGGAGGTAGACTGGAATTGCATTGAAAGCATAGGAAAAGAGGCAGAACGTCCACAATGATGCACTTGGCCAAAAAGGGCGTATGCGTTTTTTCCTGAATATATTCAGGAAAAAACGCATACGCCCTTTTTGGCCAACCAAGCAAGCTTGCAAAGGAAATCTGCACTACAATGAAGTCTCACTTCCCCCCGGTCAAAAGGGCCATCTGAAAAAAGTGTAAAATCCAGAAAGGCAGGACAGGCCATGGAGAACTGGGAGCCTTGTTATGCTGATGGGCGGGATGTAAACTGCCAACAGACACTCGGGAGAAGTGTATGGTGTTTCCTGAAACATCTAAAAAACAAAGCAACAGAGCCTAGGGCACTTCCACTTATGGTCCTATAGCTTAGGGAAATTAAAATCAAAAAGACACAGCCACCCCAATGTTTGGGACGCCTCTGTTTACAAGAACCTCGTTTACCGTACAAGTTCAATATCACAGAAAGTGAAAAATGGATAAAGAACTTGTGGTACTTACGTACAATGCAGTATCACTCAGCAGTGAAATCTATGCCATCAGGCCCGTAGCAGCACAATGAGTGGATTCAGGTACGATGATTCTAACTGAAATAAGTCACACAGAAAAAGAAACATCATAAGATATCAGTAATACACGGAATGTAAACTTGGCTACACAGGAACTGAATTACAGAACAGAACAGGGTCTCAAATTTAGAAAACCAAGTTATGCTTGTTTAAGGGTAAAGGTGAGTTGGGGTGCTGCATAAAACCAGAGATTGAAATGAGCACAGATAAAGTTCCTTAAGCCAAATATGGAATAGACAAGAGCTACTCCTTGCTCAACGAAATGGACTCAACACCGCATATTAAACGCCTAAGAATGTACCTGACTCTTAAGTATCTTAAAACCTATGGATTGCTATGTCTCCGAAAGAGAATCAAGCATGTGTACAGGGACATAAACGCAGCAGTGATAGGATTGGAGAGGTTCGGTGAGCAAATGAAGACCCTTTGAAGTCATATTGCATGGTACCCATTCCACGGGTTTCAACTACCCAGGTTTAAGGTATTCTTCCTTCAGCTAAAACATGCATGTGGAACCTAGAGTATGATCAACCATGTGATCGGGAGACGTGTTCAAATATGTCTCAGTTTTCGTACCCTGGTACTCGGGTGCAACATTCCAGACGCTTTACTAACACTCTCCCCACTTGGAGAGTCAGCGCCTTTAACCTCCTGTTTGGCCCAGTTTGCAATTTCTGCGGAAGATGAACAGGAATAGCGAGAACCAATGAGAGACTAGCTGGAGGTGTCTGGACGGGCAAATTTAACTCTCATTTCCCACCAGGAAGAGGAAATAACCAAAGGCTCAGCGTGCCGTGCCGGAACCAGATTAGGGCCTGAAGCCATCCTGCGGTGTTGCGGCCAGCTCACAAGAAAACGAGTTGAAGAAAGGAGCTCAGGGGCACTGTAATTCACAAACCTGCAGAGTTATAAATGACAACTATCGTCCAAAAATATACTGAAGTAAGGCTGCCAAGAGGACTTGAAAGCGGGGCAGAATTGCAGGAAACCGATTTCAGGAGGTAGACTGGAATTGCATTGAAAGCATAGGAAAAGAGGCAGAACGTCCACAATGATGCACTTGGCCAAAAAGGGCGTATGCGTTTTTTCCTGAATATATTCAGGAAAAAACGCATACGCACTTTTTGGCCAACCAAGCAAGCTTGCAAAGGAAATCTGCACTACAATGAAGTCTCACTTCCCCCCGGTCAAAAGGGCCATCTGAAAAAAGTGTAAAATCCAGAAAGGCAGGACAGGCCATGGAGAACTGGGAGCCTTGTTATGCTGATGGGCGGGATGTAAATTGCCAACAGACACTCGGGAGAAGTGTATGGTGTTTCCTGAAACATCTAAAAAACAAAGCAACAGAGCCTAGGGCACTTCCACTTATGGTCCTATAGCTTAGGGAAATTAAAATCAAAAAGACACAGCCACCCCAATGTTTGGGACGCCTCTGTTTACAAGAACCTCGTTTACCGTACAAGTTCAATATCACAGAAAGTGAAAAATGGATAAAGAACTTGTGGTACTTACGTACAATGCAGTATCACTCAGCAGTGAAATCTATGTCATCAGGCCCGTAGCAGCACAATGAGTGGATTCAGGTACGATGATTCTAACTGAAATAAGTCACACAGAAAAAGAAACATCATAAGATATCAGTAATACACGGAATGTAAACTTGGCTACACAGGAACTGAATTACAGAACAGAACAGGGTCTCAAATTTAGAAAACCAACTTATGCTTGTTTAAGGGTAAAGGTGAGTTGGGGTGCTGCATAAAACCAGAGATTGAAATGAGCACAGATAAAGTTCCTTAAGCCAAATATGGAATAGACAAGAGCTACTCCTTGCTCAACGAAATGGACTCAACACCGCATATTAAACGCCTAAGAATGTACCTGACTCTTAAGTATCTTAAAACCTATGGATTGCTATGTCTCCGAAAGAGAATCAAGCATGTGTACAGGGACATAAACGCAGCAGTGATAGGATTGGAGAGGTTCGGTGAGCAAATGAAGACCCTTTGAAGTCATATTGCATGGTACCCATTCCACGGGTTTCAACTACCCAGGTTTAAGGTATTCTTCCTTCAGCTAAAACATGCATGTGGAACCTAGAGTATGATCAACCATGTGATCGGGAGACGTGTTCAAATATGTCTCAGTTTTCGTACCCTGGTACTCGGGTGCAACATTCCAGACGCTTTACTAACACTCTCCTGACTTGGAGAGTCAGTCCCTTTAACCTCCTGTTTGGCCCAGTTTGCAATTTCTGCGGAAGATGAACAGGAATAGCGAGAACCAATGAGAGACTAGCTGGAGGTGTCTGGACGGGCAAATTTAACTCTCATTTCCCACCAGGAAGAGGAAATAACCAAAGGCTCAGCGTGCCGTGTCGGAACCAGATTAGGGCCTGAAGCCATCCTGCGGTGTTGCGGCCAGCTCACAAGAAAACGAGTTGAAGAAAGGAGCTCAGGGGCACTGTAATTCACAAACCTGCAGAGTTATAAATGACAACTATCGTCCAAAAATATACTGAAGTAAGGCTGCCAAGAGGACTTGAAAGCGGGGCAGAATTGCAGGAAACCGATTTCAGGAGGTAGACGGGAATTGCATTGAAAGCATAGGAAAAGAGGCAGAACGTCCACAATGATGCACTTGGCCAAAAAGGGCGTATGCGTTTTTTCCTGAATATATTCAGGAAAAAACGCATACGCCCTTTTTGGCCAACCAAGCAAGCTTGCAAAGGAAATCTGCACTACAATGAAGTCTCACTTCCCCCCGGTCAAAAGGGCCATCTGAAAAAAGTGTAAAATCCAGAAAGGCAGGACAGGCCATGGAGAACTGGGAGCCTTGTTATGCTGATGGGCGGGATGTACATTGCCAACAGACACTCGGGAGAAGTGTATGGTGTTTCCTGAAACATCTAAAAAACAAAGCAACAGAGTCTAGGGCACTTCCACTTATGGTCCTATAGCTTAGGGAAATTAAAATCAAAAAGACACAGCCACCCCAATGTTTGGGACGCCTCTGTTTACAAGAACCTCGTTTACCGTACAAGTTCAATATCACAGAAAGTGAAAAATGGATAAAGAACTTGTGGTACTTACGTACAATGCAGTATCACTCAGCAGTGAAATCTATGCCATCAGGCCCGTAGCAACACAATGAGTGGATTCAGGTACGATGATTCTAACTGAAATAAGTCACACAGAAAAAGAAACATCATAAGATATCAGTAATACACGGAATGTAAACTTGGCTATACAGGAACTGAATTACAGAACAGAACAGGGTCTCAAATTTAGAAAACCAACTTATGCTTGTTTAAGGGTAAAGGTGAGTTGGGGTGCTGCATAAAACCAGAGATTGAAATGAGCACAGATAAAGTTCCTTAAGCCAAATATGGAATAGACAAGAGCTACTCCTTGCTCAACGAAATGGACTCAACTCCACATATTAAACGCCTAAGAATGTACCTGACTCTTAAGTATCTTAAAACCTATGGATTGCTATGTCTCCGAAAGAGAATCAAGCATGTGTACAGGGACATAAACGCAGCAGTGATAGGATTGGAGAGGTTCGGTGAGCAAATGAAGAGCCTTTGAAGTCATATTGCATGGTACCCATTCCACGGGTTTCAACTACCCAGGTTTAAGGTATTCTTCCTTCAGCTAAAACATGCATGTGGAACCTAGAGTATGATCAACCATGTGATCGGGAGACGTGTTCAAATATGTCTCAGTTTTCGTACCCTGGTACTCGGGTGCAACATTCCAGACGCTTTACTAACACTCTCCCCACTTGGAGAGTCAGCGCCTTTAACCTCCTGTTTGGCCCAGTTTGCAATTTCTGCGGAAGATGAACAGGAATAGCGAGAACCAATGAGAGACTAGCTGGAGGTGTCTGGACGGGCAAATTTAACTCTCATTTCCCACCAGGAAGAGGAAATAACCAAAGGCTCAGCGTGCCGTGTCGGAACCATATTAGGGCCTGAAGCCATCCTGCGGTGTTGCGGCCAGCTCACAAGAAAACGAGTTGAAGAAAGGAGCTCAGGGGCACTGTAATTCACAAACCTGCAGAGTTATAAATGACAACTATCGTCCAAAAATATACTGAAGTAAGGCTGCCAAGAGGACTTGAAAGCGGGGCAGAATTGCAGGAAACCGATTTCAGGAGGTAGACTGGAATTGCATTGAAAGCATAGGAAAAGAGGCAGAACGTCCACAATGATGCACTTGGCCAAAAAGGGCGTATGCGTTTTTTCCTGAATATATTCAGGAAAAAACGCATACGCCCTTTTTGGCCAACCAAGCAAGCTTGCAAAGGAAATCTGCACTACAATGAAGTCTCACTTCCCCCCGGTCAAAAGGGCCATCTGAAAAAAGTGTAAAATCCAGAAAGGCAGGACAGGCCATGGAGAACTGGGAGCCTTGTTATGCTGATGGGCGGGATGTAAATTGCCAACAGACACTCGGGAGAAGTGTATGGTGTTTCCTGAAACATCTAAAAAACAAAGCAACAGAGCCTAGGGCACTTCCACTTATGGTCCTATAGCTTAGGGAAATTAAAATCAAAAAGACACAGCCACCCCAATGTTTGGGACGCCTCTGTTTACAAGAACCTCGTTTACCGTACAAGTTCAATATCACAGAAAGTGAAAAATGGATAAAGAACTTGTGGTACTTACGTACAATGCAGTATCACTCAGCAGTGAAATCTATGCCATCAGGCCCGTAGCAGCACAATGAGTGGATTCAGGTACGATGATTCTAACTGAAATAAGTCACACAGAAAAAGAAACATCATAAGATATCACTAATACACGGAATGTAAACTTGGCTACACAGGAACTGAATTACAGAACAGAACAGGGTCTCAAATTTAGAAAACCAAGTTATGCTTGTTTAAGGGTAAAGGTGAGTTGGGGTGCTGCATAAAACCAGAGATTGAAATGAGCACAGATAAAGTTCCTTAAGCCAAATATGGAATAGACAAGAGCTACTCCTTGCTCAACGAAATGGACTCAACACCGCATATTAAACGCCTAAGAATGTACCTGACTCTTAAGTATCTTAAAACCTATGGATTGCTATGTCTCCGAAAGAGAATCAAGCATGTGTACAGGGACATAAACGCAGCAGTGATAGGATTGGAGAGGTTCGGTGAGCAAATGAAGACCCTTTGAAGTCATATTTCATGGTACCCATTCCACGGGTTTCAACTACCCAGGTTTAAGGTATTCTTCCTTCAGCTAAAACATGCATGTGGAACCTAGAGTATGATCAACCATGTGATCGGGAGACGTGTTCAAATATGTCTCAGTTTTCGTACCCTGGTACTCGGGTGCAACATTCCAGACGCTTTACTAACACTCTCCCGACTTGGAGAGTCAGCGCCTTTAACCTCCTGTTTGGCCCAGTTTGCAATTTCTGCGGAAGATGAACAGGAATAGCGAGAACCAATGAGAGACTAGCTGGAGGTGTCTGGACGGGCAAATTTAACTCTCATTTCCCACCAGGAAGAGGAAATAACCAAAGGCTCAGCGTGCCGTGCCGGAACCAGATTAGGGCCTGAAGCCATCCTGCGGTGTTGCGGCCAGCTCACAAGAAAACGAGTTGAAGAAAGGAGCTCAGGGGCACTGTAATTCACAAACCTGCAGAGTTATAAATGACAACTATCGTCCAAAAATATACTGAAGTAAGGCTGCCAAGAGGACTTGAAAGCGGGGCAGAATTGCAGGAAACCGATTTCAGGAGGTAGACTGGAATTGCATTGAAAGCATAGGAAAAGAGGCAGAACGTCCACAATGATGCACTTGGCCAAAAAGGGCGTATGCGTTTTTTCCTGAATATATTCAGGAAAGAACACATACGCCCTTTTTGGCCAACCAAGCAAGCTTGCAAAGGAAATCTGCACTACAATGAAGTCTCACTTCCCCCCGGTCAAAAGGGCCATCTGAAAAAAGTGTAAAATCCAGAAAGGCAGGACAGGCCATGGAGAACTGGGAGCCTTGTTATGCTGATGGGCGGGATGTAAACTGCCAACAGACACTCGGGAGAAGTGTATGGTGTTTCCTGAAACATCTAAAAAACAAAGCAACAGAGCCTAGGGCACTTCCACTTATGGTCCTATAGCTTAGGGAAATTAAAATCAAAAAGACACAGCCACCCCAATGTTTGGGACGCCTCTGTTTACAAGAACCTCGTTTACCGTACAAGTTCAATATCACAGAAAGTGAAAAATGGATAAAGAACTTGTGGTACTTACGTACAATGCAGTATCACTCAGCAGTGAAATCTATGCCATCAGGCCCGTAGCAGCACAATGAGTGGATTCAGGTACGATGATTCTAACTGAAATAAGTCACACAGAAAAAGAAACATCATAAGATATCACTAATACACGGAATGTAAACTTGGCTACACAGGAACTGAATTACAGAACAGAACAGGGTCTCAAATTTAGAAAACCAAGTTATGCTTGTTTAAGGGTAAAGGTGAGTTGGGGTGCTGCATAAAACCAGAGATTGAAATGAGCACAGATAAAGTTCCTTAAGCCAAATATGGAATAGACAAGAGCTACTCCTTGCTCAACGAAATGGACTCAACACCGCATATTAAACGCCTAAGAATGTACCTGACTCTTAAGTATCTTAAAACCTATGGATTGCTATGTCTCCGAAAGAGAATCAAGCATGTGTACAGGGACATAAACGCAGCAGTGATAGGATTGGAGAGGTTCGGTGAGCAAATGAAGACCCTTTGAAGTCATATTGCATGGTACCCATTCCACGGGTTTCAACTACCCAGGTTTAAGGTATTCTTCCTTCAGCTAAAACATGCATGTGGAACCTAGAGTATGATCAACCATGTGATCGGGAGACGTGTTCAAATATGTCTCAGTTTTCGTACCCTGGTACTCGGGTGCAACATTCCAGACGCTTTACTAACACTCTCCCGACTTGGAGAGTCAGTCCCTTTAACCTCCTGTTTGGCCCAGTTTGCAATTTCTGCGGAAGATGAACAGGAATAGCGAGAACCAATGAGAGACTAGCTGGAGGTGTCTGGACGGGCAAATTTAACTCTCATTTCCCACCAGGAAGAGGAAATAACCAAAGGCTCAGCGTGCCGTGCCGGAACCAGATTAGGGCCTGATGCCATCCTGCGGTGTTGCGGCCAGCTCACAAGAAAACGAGTTGAAGAAAGGAGCTCAGGGGCACTGTAATTCACAAACCTGCAGAGTTATAAATGACAACTATCGTCCAAAAATATACTGAAGTAAGGCTGCCAAGAGGACTTGAAAGCGGGGCAGAATTGCAGGAAACCGATTTCAGGAGGTAGACTGGAATTGCATTGAAAGCATAGGAAAAGAGGCAGAACGTCCACAATGATGCACTTGGCCAAAAAGGGCGTATGCGTTTTTTCCTGAATATATTCAGGAAAAAACGCATACGCCCTTTTTGGCCAACCAAGCAAGCTTGCAAAGGAAATCTGCACTACAATGAAGTCTCACTTCCCCCCGGTCAAAAGGGCCATCTGAAAAAAGTGTAAAATCCAGAAAGGCAGGACAGGCCATGGAGAACTGGGAGCCTTGTTATGCTGATGGGCGGGATGTAAACTGCCAACAGACACTCGGGAGAAGTGTATGGTGTTTCCTGAAACATCTAAAAAACAAAGCAACAGAGCCTAGGGCACTTCCACTTATGGTCCTATAGCTTAGGGAAATTAAAATCAAAAAGACACAGCCACCCCAATGTTTGGGACGCCTCTGTTTACAAGAACCTCGTTTACCGTACAAGTTCAATATCACAGAAAGTGAAAAATGGATAAAGAACTTGTGGTACTTACGTACAATGCAGTATCACTCAGCAGTGAAATCTATGTCATCAGGCCCGTAGCAGCACAATGAGTGGATTCAGGTACGATGATTCTAACTGAAATAAGTCACACAGAAAAAGAAACATCATAAGATATCAGTAATACACGGAATGTAAACTTGGCTACACAGGAACTGAATTACAGAACAGAACAGGGTCTCAAATTTAGAAAACCAACTTATGCTTGTTTAAGGGTAAAGGTGAGTTGGGGTGCTGCATAAAACCAGAGATTGAAATGAGCACAGATAAAGTTCCTTAAGCCAAATATGGAATAGACAAGAGCTACTCCTTGCTCAACGAAATGGACTCAACACCGCATATTAAACGCCTAAGAATGTACCTGACTCTTAAGTATCTTAAAACCTATGGATTGCTATGTCTCCGAAAGAGAATCAAGCATGTGTACAGGGACATAAACGCAGCAGTGATAGGATTGGAGAGGTTCGGTGAGCAAATGAAGACCCTTTGAAGTCATATTGCATGGTACCCATTCCACGGGTTTCAACTACCCAGGTTTAAGGTATTCTTCCTTCAGCTAAAACATGCATGTGGAACCTAGAGTATGATCAACCATGTGATCGGGAGACGTGTTCAAATATGTCTCAGTTTTCGTACCCTGGTACTCGGGTGCAACATTCCAGACGCTTTACTAACACTCTCCCGACTTGGAGAGTCAGTCCCTTTAACCTCCTGTTTGGCCCAGTTTGCAATTTCTGCGGAAGATGAACAGGAATAGCGAGAACCAATGAGAGACTAGCTGGAGGTGTCTGGACGGGCAAATTTAACTCTCATTTCCCACCAGGAAGAGGAAATAACCAAAGGCTCAGCGTGCCGTGCCGGAACCAGATTAGGGCCTGAAGCCATCCTGCGGTGTTGCGGCCAGCTCACAAGAAAACGAGTTGAAGAAAGGAGCTCAGGGGCACTGTAATTCACAAACCTGCAGAGTTATAAATGACAACTATCGTCCAAAAATATACTGAAGTAAGGCTGCCAAGAGGACTTGAAAGCGGGGCAGAATTGCAGGAAACCGATTTCAGGAGGTAGACTGGAATTGCATTGAAAGCATAGGAAAAGAGGCAGAACGTCCACAATGATGCACTTGGCCAAAAAGGGTGTATGCGTTTTTTCCTGAATATATTCAGGAAAAAACGCATACGCCCTTTTTGGCCAACCAAGCAAGCTTGCAAAGGAAATCTGCACTACAATGAAGTCTCACTTCCCCCCGGTCAAAAGGGCCATCTGAAAAAAGTGTAAAATCCAGAAAGGCAGGACAGGCCATGGAGAACTGGGAGCCTTGTTATGCTGATGGGCGGGATGTAAACTGCCAACAGACACTCGGGAGAAGTGTATGGTGTTTCCTGAAACATCTAAAAAACAAAGCAACAGAGCCTAGGGCACTTCCACTTATGGTCCTATAGCTTAGGGAAATTAAAATCAAAAAGACACAGCCACCCCAATGTTTGGGACGCCTCTGTTTACAAGAACCTCGTTTACCGTACAAGTTCAATATCACAGAAAGTGAAAAATGGATAAAGAACTTGTGGTACTTACGTACAATGCAGTATCACTCAGCAGTGAAATCTATGCCATCAGGCCCGTAGCAGCACAATGAGTGGATTCAGGTACGATGATTCTAACTGAAATAAGTCACACAGAAAAAGAAACATCATAAGATATCAGTAATACACGGAATGTCAACTTGGCTACACAGGAAGTGAATTACAGAACAGAACAGGGTCTCAAATTTAGAAAACCAACTTATGCTTGTTTAAGGGTAAAGGTGAGTTGGGGTGCTGCATAAAACCAGAGATTGAAATGAGCACAGATAAAGTTCCTTAAGCCAAATATGGAATAGACAAGAGCTACTCCTTGCTCAACGAAATGGACTCAACACCGCATATTAAACGCCTAAGAATGTACCTGACTCTTAAGTATCTTAAAACGTATGGATTGCTATGTCTCCGAAAGAGAATCAAGCATGTGTACAGGGACATAAACGCAGCAGTGATAGGATTGGAGAGGTTCGGTGAGCAAATGAAGACCCTTTGAAGTCATATTGCATGGTACCCATTCCACGGGTTTCAACTACCCAGGTTTAAGGTATTCTTCCTTCAGCTAAAACATGCATGTGGAACCTAGAGTATGATCAACCATGTGATCGGGAGACGTGTTCAAATATGTCTCAGTTTTCGTACCCTGGTACTCGGGTGCAACATTCCAGACGCTTTACTAACACTCTCCCGACTTGGAGAGTCAGTCCCTTTAACCTCCTGTTTGGCCCAGTTTGCAATTTCTGCGGAAGATGAACAGGAATAGCGAGAACCAATGAGAGACTAGCTGGAGGTGTCTGGACGGGCAAATTTAACTCCCATTTCCCACCAGGAAGAGGAAATAACCAAAGGCTCAGCATGCCGTGCCGGAACCAGATTAGGGCCTGAAGCCATCCTGCGGTGTTGCGGCCAGCTCACAAGAAAACGAGTTGAAGAAAGGAGCTCAGGGACACTGTAATTCACAAACCTGCAGAGTTATAAATGACAACTATCGTCCAAAAATATACTGAAGTAAGGCTGCCAAGAGGACTTGAAAGCGGGGCAGAATTGCAGGAAACCGATTTCAGGAGGTAGACTGGAATTGCATTGAAAGCATAGGAAAAGAGGCAGAACGTCCACAATGATGCACTTGGCCAAAAAGGGCGTATGCGTTTTTTCCTGAATATATTCAGGAAAAAACGCATACGCCCTTTTTGGCCAACCAAGCAAGCTTGCAAAGGAAATCTGCACTACAATGAAGTCTCACTTCCCCCCGGTCAAAAGGGCCATCTGAAAAAAGTGTAAAATCCAGAAAGGCAGGACAGGCCATGGAGAACTGGGAGCCTTGTTATGCTGATGGGCGGGATGTAAATTGCCAACAGACACTCGGGAGAAGTGTCTGGTGTTTCCTGAAACATCTAAAAAACAAAGCAACAGAGCCTAGGCCACTTCCACTTATGGTCCTATAGCTTAGGGAAATTAAAATCAAAAAGACACAGCCACCCCAATGTTTGGGACGCCTCTGTTTACAAGAACCTCGTTTACCGTACAAGTTCAATATCACAGAAAGTGAAAAATGGATAAAGAACTTGTGGTACTTACGTACAATGCAGTATCACTCAGCAGTGAAATCTATGTCATCAGGCCCGTAGCAGCACAATGAGTGGATTCAGGTACGATGATTCTAACTGAAATAAGTCACACAGAAAAAGAAACATCATAAGATATCAGTAATACACGGAATGTAAACTTGGCTACACAGGAACTGAATTACAGAACAGAACAGGGTCTCAAATTTAGAAAACCAACTTATGCTTGTTTAAGGGTAAAGGTGAGTTGGGGTGCTGCATAAAACCAGAGATTGAAATGAGCACAGATAAAGTTCCTTAAGCCAAATATGGAATAGACAAGAGCTACTCCTTGCTCAACGAAATGGACTCAACACCGCATATTAAACGCCTAAGAATGTACCTGACTCTTAAGTATCTTAAAACCTATGGATTGCTATGTCTCCGAAAGAGAATCAAACATGTGTACAGGGACATAAACGCAGCAGTGATAGGATTGGAGAGGTTCGGTGAGCAAATGAAGACCCTTTGAAGTCATATTGCATGGTACCCATTCCACGGGTTTCAACTACCCAGGTTTAAGGTATTCTTCCTTCAGCTAAAACATGCATGTGGAACCTAGAGTATGATCAACCATGTGATCGGGAGACGTGTTCAAATATGTCTCAGTTTTCGTACCCTGGTACTCGGGTGCAACATTCCAGACGCTTTACTAACACTCTCCCGACTTGGAGAGTCAGTCCCTTTAACCTCCTGTTTGGCCCAGTTTGCAATTTCTGCGGAAGATGAACAGGAATAGCGAGAACCAATGAGAGACTAGCTGGAGGTGTCTGGACGGGCAAATTTAACTCTCATTTCCCACCAGGAAGAGGAAATAACCAAAGGCTCAGCGTGCCGTGCCGGAACCAGATTAGGGCCTGAAGCCATCCTGCGGTGTTGCGGCCAGCTCACAAGAAAGCGAGTTGAAGAAAGGAGCTCAGGGGCACTGTAATTCACAAACCTGCAGAGTTATAAATGACAACTATCGTCCAAAAATATACTGAAGTAAGGCTGCCAAGAGGACTTGAAAGCGGGGCAGAATTGCAGGAAACCGATTTCAGGAGGTAGACTGGAATTGCATTGAAAGCATAGGAAAAGAGGCAGAACGTCCACAATGATGCACTTGGCCCAAAAGGGCGTATGCGTTTTTTCCTGAATATATTCAGGAAAAAACGCATACGCCCTTTTTGGCCAACCAAGCAAGCTTGCAAAGGAAATCTGCACTACAATGAAGTCTCACTTCCCGCCGGTCAAAAGGGCCATCTGAAAAAAGTGTAAAATCCAGAAAGGCAGGACAGGCCATGGAGAACTGGGAGCCTTGTTATGCTGATGGGCGGGATGTAAACTGCCAACAGACACTCGGGAGAAGTGTATGGTGTTTCCTGAAACATCTAAAAAACAAAGCAACAGAGCCTAGGGCACTTCCACTTATGGTCCTATAGCTTAGGGAAATTAAAATCAAAAAGACACAGCCACCCCAATGTTTGGGACGCCTCTGTTTACAAGAACCTCGTTTACCGTACAAGTTCAATATCACAGAAAGTGAAAAATGGATAAAGAACTTGTGGTACTTACGTACAATGCAGTATCACTCAGCAGTGAAATCTATGTCATCAGGCCCGTAGCAGCACAATGAGTGGATTCAGGTACGATGATTCTAACTGAAATAAGTCACACAGAAAAAGAAACATCATAAGATATCAGTAATACACGGAATGTAAACTTGGCTACACAGGAACTGAATTACAGAACAGAACAGGGTCTCAAATTTAGAAAACCAACTTATGCTTGTTTAAGGGTAAAGGTGAGTTGGGGTGCTGCATAAAACCAGAGATTGAAATGAGCACAGATAAAGTTCCTTAAGCCAAATATGGAATAGACAAGAGCTACTCCTTGCTCAACGAAATGGACTCAACACCGCATATTAAACGCCTAAGAATGTACCTGACTCTTAAGTATCTTAAAACCTATGGATTGCTATGTCTCCGAAAGAGAATCAAGCATGTGTACAGGGACATAAACGCAGCAGTGATAGGATTGGAGAGGTTCGGTGAGCAAATGAAGACCCTTTGAAGTCATATTGCATGGTACCCATTCCACGGGTTTCAACTACCCAGGTTTAAGGTATTCTTCCTTCAGCTAAAACATGCATGTGGAACCTAGAGTATGATCAACCATGTGATCGGGAGACGTGTTCAAATATGTCTCAGTTTTCGTACCCTGGTACTCGGGTGCAACATTCCAGACGCTTTACTAACACTCTCCCGACTTGGAGAGTCAGTCCCTTTAACCTCCTGTTTGGCCCAGTTTGCAATTTCTGCGGAAGATGAACAGGAATAGCGAGAACCAATGAGAGACTAGCTGGAGGTGTCTGGACGGGCAAATTTAACTCTCATTTCCCACCAGGAAGAGGAAATAACCAAAGGCTCAGCGTGCCGTGCCGGAACCAGATTAGGGCCTGAAGCCATCCTGCGGTGTTGCGGCCAGCTCACAAGAAAACGAGTTGAAGAAAGGAGCTCAGGGGCACTGTAATTCACAAACCTGCAGAGTTATAAATGACAACTATCGTCCAAAAATATACTGAAGTAAGGCTGCCAAGAGGACTTGAAAGCGGGGCAGAATTGCAGGAAACCGATTTCAGGAGGTAGACTGGAATTGCATTGAAAGCATAGGAAAAGAGGCAGAACGTCCACAATGATGCACTTGGCCAAAAAGGGTGTATGCGTTTTTTCCTGAATATATTCAGGAAAAAACGCATACGCCCTTTTTGGCCAACCAAGCAAGCTTGCAAAGGAAATCTGCACTACAATGAAGTCTCACTTCCCCCCGGTCAAAAGGGCCATCTGAAAAAAGTGTAAAATCCAGAAAGGCAGGACAGGCCATGGAGAACTGGGAGCCTTGTTATGCTGATGGGCGGGATGTAAACTGCCAACAGACACTCGGGAGAAGTGTATGGTGTTTCCTGAAACATCTAAAAAACAAAGCAACAGAGCCTAGGGCACTTTCACTTATGGTCCTATAGCTTAGGGAAATTAAAATCAAAAAGACACAGCCACCCCAATGTTTGGGACGCCTCTGTTTACAAGAACCTCGTTTACCGTACAAGTTCAATATCACAGAAAGTGAAAAATGGATAAAGAACTTGTGGTACTTACGTACAATGCAGTATCACTCAGCAGTGAAATCTATGCCATCAGGCCCGTAGCAGCACAATGAGTGGATTCAGGTACGATGATTCTAACTGAAATAAGTCACACAGAAAAAGAAACATCATAAGATATCAGTAATACACGGAATGTCAACTTGGCTACACAGGAAGTGAATTACAGAACAGAACAGGGTCTCAAATTTAGAAAACCAACTTATGCTTGTTTAAGGGTAAAGGTGAGTTGGGGTGCTGCATAAAACCAGAGATTGAAATGAGCACAGATAAAGTTCCTTAAGCCAAATATGGAATAGACAAGAGCTACTCCTTGCTCAACGAAATGGACTCAACACCGCATATTAAACGCCTAAGAATGTACCTGACTCTTAAGTATCTTAAAACGTATGGATTGCTATGTCTCCGAAAGAGAATCAAGCATGTGTACAGGGACATAAACGCAGCAGTGATAGGATTGGAGAGGTTCGGTGAGCAAATGAAGACCCTTTGAAGTCATATTGCATGGTACCCATTCCACGGGTTTCAACTACCCAGGTTTAAGGTATTCTTCCTTCAGCTAAAACATGCATGTGGAACCTAGAGTATGATCAACCATGTGATCGGGAGACGTGTTCAAATATGTCTCAGTTTTCGTACCCTGGTACTCGGGTGCAACATTCCAGACGCTTTACTAACACTCTCCCGACTTGGAGAGTCAGTCCCTTTAACCTCCTGTTTGGCCCAGTTTGCAATTTCTGCGGAAGATGAACAGGAATAGCGAGAACCAATGAGAGACTAGCTGGAGGTGTCTGGACGGGCAAATTTAACTCCCATTTCCCACCAGGAAGAGGAAATAACCAAAGGCTCAGCATGCCGTGCCGGAACCAGATTAGGGCCTGAAGCCATCCTGCGGTGTTGCGGCCAGCTCACAAGAAAACGAGTTGAAGAAAGGAGCTCAGGGACACTGTAATTCACAAACCTGCAGAGTTATAAATGACAACTATCGTCCAAAAATATACTGAAGTAAGGCTGCCAAGAGGACTTGAAAGCGGGGCAGAATTGCAGGAAACCGATTTCAGGAGGTAGACTGGAATTGCATTGAAAGCATAGGAAAAGAGGCAGAACGTCCACAATGATGCACTTGGCCAAAAAAGGCGTATGCGTTTTTTCCTGAATATATTCAGGAAAAAACGCATACGCCCTTTTTGGCCAACCAAGCAAGCTTGCAAAGGAAATCTGCACTACAATGAAGTCTCACTTCCCCCCGGTCAAAAGGGCCATCTGAAAAAAGTGTAAAATCCAGAAAGGCAGGACAGGCCATGGAGAACTGGGAGCCTTGTTATGCTGATGGGCGGGATGTAAATTGCCAACAGACACTCGGGAGAAGTGTCTGGTGTTTCCTGAAACATCTAAAAAACAAAGCAACAGAGCCTAGGCCACTTCCACTTATGGTCCTATAGCTTAGGGAAATTAAAATCAAAAAGACACAGCCACCCCAATGTTTGGGACGCCTCTGTTTACAAGAACCTCGTTTACCGTACAAGTTCAATATCACAGAAAGTGAAAAATGGATAAAGAACTTGTGGTACTTACGTACAATGCAGTATCACTCAGCAGTGAAATCTATGTCATCAGGCCCGTAGCAGCACAATGAGTGGATTCAGGTACGATGATTCTAACTGAAATAAGTCACACAGAAAAAGAAACATCATAAGATATCAGTAATACACGGAATGTAAACTTGGCTACACAGGAACTGAATTACAGAACAGAACAGGGTCTCAAATTTAGAAAACCAACTTATGCTTGTTTAAGGGTAAAGGTGAGTTGGGGTGCTGCATAAAACCAGAGATTGAAATGAGCACAGATAAAGTTCCTTAAGCCAAATATGGAATAGACAAGAGCTACTCCTTGCTCAACGAAATGGACTCAACACCGCATATTAAACGCCTAAGAATGTACCTGACTCTTAAGTATCTTAAAACCTATGGATTGCTATGTCTCCGAAAGAGAATCAAACATGTGTACAGGGACATAAACGCAGCAGTGATAGGATTGGAGAGGTTCGGTGAGCAAATGAAGACCCTTTGAAGTCATATTGCATGGTACCCATTCCACGGGTTTCAACTACCCAGGTTTAAGGTATTCTTCCTTCAGCTAAAACATGCATGTGGAACCTAGAGTATGATCAACCATGTGATCGGGAGACGTGTTCAAATATGTCTCAGTTTTCGTACCCTGGTACTCGGGTGCAACATTCCAGACGCTTTACTAACACTCTCCCGACTTGGAGAGTCAGTCCCTTTAACCTCCTGTTTGGCCCAGTTTGCAATTTCTGCGGAAGATGAACAGGAATAGCGAGAACCAATGAGAGACTAGCTGGAGGTGTCTGGACGGGCAAATTTAACTCTCATTTCCCACCAGGAAGAGGAAATAACCAAAGGCTCAGCGTGCCGTGCCGGAACCAGATTAGGGCCTGAAGCCATCCTGCGGTGTTGCGGCCAGCTCACAAGAAAACGAGTTGAAGAAAGGAGCTCAGGGGCACTGTAATTCACAAACCTGCAGAGTTATAAATGACAACTATCGTCCAAAAATATACTGAAGTAAGGCTGCCAAGAGGACTTGAAAGCGGGGCAGAATTGCAGGAAACCGATTTCAGGAGGTAGACTGGAATTGCATTGAAAGCATAGGAAAAGAGGCAGAACGTCCACAATGATGCACTTGGCCAAAAAGGGCGTATGCGTTTTTTCCTGAATATATTCAGGAAAAAACGCATACGCCCTTTTTGGCCAACCAAGCAAGCTTGCAAAGGAAATCTGCACTACAATGAAGTCTCACTTCCCCCCGGTCAAAAGGGCCATCTGAAAAAAGTGTAAAATCCAGAAAGGCAGGACAGGCCATGGAGAACTGGGAGCCTTGTTATGCTGATGGGCGGGATGTAAACTGCCAACAGACACTCGGGAGAAGTGTATGGTGTTTCCTGAAACATCTAAAAAACAAAGCAACAGAGCCTAGGGCACTTCCACTTATGGTCCTATAGCTTAGGGAAATTAAAATCAAAAAGACACAGCCACCCCAATGTTTGGGACGCCTCTGTTTACAAGAACCTCGTTTACCGTACAAGTTCAATATCACAGAAAGTGAAAAATGGATAAAGAACTTGTGGTACTTACGTACAATGCAGTATCACTCAGCAGTGAAATCTATGCCATCAGGCCCGTAGCAGCACAATGAGTGGATTCAGGTACGATGATTCTAACTGAAATAAGTCACACAGAAAAAGAAACATCATAAGATATCAGTAATACACGGAATGTAAACTTGGCTACACAGGAACTGAATTACAGAACAGAACAGGGTCTCAAATTTAGAAAACCAACTTATGCTTGTTTAAGGGTAAAGGTGAGTTGGGGTGCTGCATAAAACCAGAGATTGAAATGAGCACAGATAAAGTTCCTTAAGCCAAATATGGAATAGACAAGAGCTACTCCTTGCTCAACGAAATGGACTCAACACCGCATATTAAACGCCTAAGAATGTACCTGACTCTTAAGTATCTTAAAACCTATGGATTGCTATGTCTCCGAAAGAGAATCAAGCATGTGTACAGGGACATAAACGCAGCAGTGATAGGATTGGAGAGGTTCGGTGAGCAAATGAAGACCCTTTGAAGTCATATTGCATGGTACCCATTCCACGGGTTTCAACTACCCAGGTTTAAGGTATTCTTCCTTCAGCTAAAACATGCATGTGGAACCTAGAGTATGATCAACCATGTGATCGGGAGACGTGTTCAAATATGTCTCAGTTTTCGTACCCTGGTACTCGGGTGCAACATTCCAGACGCTTTACTAACACTCTCCCGACTTGGAGAGTCAGTCCCTTTAACCTCCTGTTTGGCCCAGTTTGCAATTTCTGCGGAAGATGAACAGGAATAGCGAGAACCAATGAGAGACTAGCTGGAGGTGTCTGGACGGGCAAATTTAACTCTCATTTCCCACCAGGAAGAGGAAATAACCAAAGGCTCAGCGTGCCGTGCCGGAACCAGATTAGGGCCTGAAGCCATCCTGCGGTGTTGCGGCCAGCTCACAAGAAAACGAGTTGAAGAAAGGAGCTCAGGGGCACTGTAATTCACAAACCTGCAGAGTTATAAATGACAACTATCATCCAAAAATATACTGAAGTAAGGCTGCCAAGAGGACTTGAAAGCGGGGCAGAATTGCAGGAAACCGATTTCAGGAGGTAGACTGGAATTGCATTGAAAGCATAGGAAAAGAGGCAGAACGTCCACAATGATGCACTTGGCCCAAAAGGGCGTATGCGTTTTTTCCTGAATATATTCAGGAAAAAACGCATACGCCCTTTTTGGCCAACCAAGCAAGCTTGCAAAGGAAATCTGCACTACAATGAAGTCTCACTTCCCGCCGGTCAAAAGGGCCATCTGAAAAAAGTGTAAAATCCAGAAAGGCAGGACAGGCCATGGAGAACTGGGAGCCTTGTTATGCTGATGGGCGGGATGTAAACTGCCAACAGACACTCGGGAGAAGTGTATGGTGTTTCCTGAAACATCTAAAAAACAAAGCAACAGAGCCTAGGGCACTTCCACTTATGGTCCTATAGCTTAGGGAAATTAAAATCAAAAAGACACAGCCACCCCAATGTTTGGGACGCCTCTGTTTACAAGAACCTCGTTTACCGTACAAGTTCAATATCACAGAAAGTGAAAAATGGATAAAGAACTTGTGGTACTTACGTACAATGCAGTATCACTCAGCAGTGAAATCTATGTCATCAGGCCCGTAGCAGCACAATGAGTGGATTCAGGTACGATGATTCTAACTGAAATAAGTCACACAGAAAAAGAAACATCATAAGATATCAGTAATACACGGAATGTAAACTTGGCTACACAGGAACTGAATTACAGAACAGAACAGGGTCTCAAATTTAGAAAACCAACTTATGCTTGTTTAAGGGTAAAGGTGAGTTGGGGTGCTGCATAAAACCAGAGATTGAAATGAGCACAGATAAAGTTCCTTAAGCCAAATATGGAATAGACAAGAGCTACTCCTTGCTCAACGAAATGGACTCAACACCGCATATTAAACGCCTAAGAATGTACCTGACTCTTAAGTATCTTAAAACCTATGGATTGCTATGTCTCCGAAAGAGAATCAAGCATGTGTACAGGGACATAAACGCAGCAGTGATAGGATTGGAGAGGTTCGGTGAGCAAATGAAGACCCTTTGAAGTCATATTGCATGGTACCCATTCCACGGGTTTCAACTACCCAGGTTTAAGGTATTCTTCCTTCAGCTAAAACATGCATGTGGAACCTAGAGTATGATCAACCATGTGATCGGGAGACGTGTTCAAATATGTCTCAGTTTTCGTACCCTGGTACTCGGGTGCAACATTCCAGACGCTTTACTAACACTCTCCCGACTTGGAGAGTCAGTCCCTTTAACCTCCTGTTTGGCCCAGTTTGCAATTTCTGCGGAAGATGAACAGGAATAGCGAGAACCAATGAGAGACTAGCTGGAGGTGTCTGGACGGGCAAATTTAACTCTCATTTCCCACCAGGAAGAGGAAATAACCAAAGGCTCAGCGTGCCGTGCCGGAACCAGATTAGGGCCTGAAGCCATCCTGCAGTGTTGCGGCCAGCTCACAAGAAAACGAGTTGAAGAAAGGAGCTCAGGGGCACTGTAATTCACAAACCTGCAGAGTTATAAATGACAACTATCGTCCAAAAATATACTGAAGTAAGGCTACCAAGAGGACTTGAAAGCGGGGAAGAATTGCAGGAAACCGATTTCAGGAGGTAGACTGGAATTGCATTGAAAGCATAGGAAAAGAGGCAGAACGTCCACAATGATGCACTTGGCCAAAAAGGGCGTATGCGTTTTTTCCTGAATATATTCAGGAAAGAACGCATACGCCCTTTTTGGCCAACCAAGCAAGCTTGCAAAGGAAATCTGCACTACAATGAAGTCTCACTTCCCCCCGGTCAAAAGGGCCATCTGAAAAAAGTGTAAAATCCAGAAAGGCAGGACAGGCCATGGAGAACTGGGAGCCTTGTTATGCTGATGGGCGGGATGTAAACTGCCAACAGACACTCGGGAGAAGTGTATGGTGTTTCCTGAAACATCTAAAAAACAAAGCAACAGAGCCTAGGGCACTTCCACTTATGGTCCTATAGCTTAGGGAAATTAAAATCAAAAAGACACAGCCACCCCAATGTTTGGGACGCCTCTGTTTACAAGAACCTCGTTTACCGTACAAGTTCAATATCACAGAAAGTGAAAAATGGATAAAGAACTTGTGGTACTTACGTACAATGCAGTATCACTCAGCAGTGAAATCTATGTCATCAGGCCCGTAGCAGCACAATGAGTGGATTCAGGTACGATGATTCTAACTGAAATAAGTCACACAGAAAAAGAAACATCATAAGATATCAGTAATACACGGAATGTAAACTTGGCTACACAGGAACTGAATTACAGAACAGAACAGGGTCTCAAATTTAGAAAACCAACTTATGCTTGTTTAAGGGTAAAGGTGAGTTGGGGTGCTGCATAAAACCAGAGATTGAAATGAGCACAGATAAAGTTCCTTAAGCCAAATATGGAATAGACAAGAGCTACTCCTTGCTCAACGAAATGGACTCAACACCGCATATTAAACGCCTAAGAATGTACCTGACTCTTAAGTATCTTAAAACCTATGGATTGCTATGTCTCCGAAAGAGAATCAAGCATGTGTACAGGGACATAAACGCAGCAGTGATAGGATTGGAGAGGTTCGGTGAGCAAATGAAGACCCTTTGAAGTCATATTGCATGGTACCCATTCCACGGGTTTCAACTACCCAGGTTTAAGGTATTCTTCCTTCAGCTAAAACATGCATGTGGAACCTAGAGTATGATCAACCATGTGATCGGGAGACGTGTTCAAATATGTCTCAGTTTTCGTACCCTGGTACTCGGGTGCAACATTCCAGACGCTTTACTAACACTCTCCCGACTTGGAGAGTCAGTCGCTTTAACCTCCTGTTTGGCCCAGTTTGCAATTTCTGCGGAAGATGAACAGGAATAGCGAGAACCAATGAGAGACTAGCTGGAGGTGTCTGGACGGGCAAATTTAACTCTCATTTCCCACCAGGAAGAGGAAATAACCAAAGGCTCAGCGTGCCGTGCCGGAACCAGATTAGGGCCTGAAGCCATCCTGCGGTGTTGCGGCCAGCTCACAAGAAAACGAGTTGAAGAAAGGAGCTCAGGGGCACTGTAATTCACAAACCTGCAGAGTTATAAATGACAACTATCGTCCAAAAATATACTGAAGTAAGGCTGCCAAGAGGACTTGAAAGCGGGGCAGAATTGCAGGAAACCGATTTCAGGAGGTAGACTGGAATTGCATTGAAAGCATAGGAAAAGAGGCAGAACGTCCACAATGATGCACTTGGCCAAAAAGGGCGTATGCGTTTTTTCCTGAATATATTCAGGAAAGAACGCATACGCCCTTTTTGGCCAACCAAGCAAGCTTGCAAAGGAAATCTGCACTACAATGAAGTCTCACTTCCCCCCGGTCAAAAGGGCCATCTGAAAAAAGTGTAAAATCCAGAAAGGCAGGACAGGCCATGGAGAACTGGGAGCCTTGTTATGCTGATGGGCGGGATGTAAACTGCCAACAGACACTCGGGAGAAGTGTATGGTGTTTCCTGAAACATCTAAAAAACAAAGCAACAGAGCCTAGGGCACTTCCACTTATGGTCCTATAGCTTAGGGAAATTAAAATCAAAAAGACACAGCCACCCCAATGTTTGGGACGCCTCTGTTTACAAGAACCTCGTTTACCGTACAAGTTCAATATCACAGAAAGTGAAAAATGGATAAAGAACTTGTGGTACTTACGTACAATGCAGTATCACTCAGCAGTGAAATCTATGTCATCAGGCCCGTAGCAGCACAATGAGTGGATTCAGGTATGATGATTCTAACTGAAATAAGTCACACAGAAAAAGAAACATCATAAGATATCAGTAATACACGGAATGTAAACTTGGCTACACAGGAACTGAATTACAGAACAGAACAGGGTCTCAAATTTAGAAAACCAACTTATGCTTGTTTAAGGGTAAAGGTGAGTTGGGGTGCTGCATAAAACCAGAGATTGAAATGAGCACAGATAAAGTTCCTTAAGCCAAATATGGAATAGACAAGAGCTACTCCTTGCTCAACGAAATGGACTCAACACCGCATATTAAACGCCTAAGAATGTACCTGACTCTTAAGTATCTTAAAACCTATGGATTGCTATGTCTCCGAAAGAGAATCAAGCATGTGTACAGGGACATAAACGCAGCAGTGATAGGATTGGAGAGGTTCGGTGAGCAAATGAAGACCCTTTGAAGTCATATTGCATGGTACCCATTCCACGGGTTTCAACTACCCAGGTTTAAGGTATTCTTCCTTCAGCTAAAACATGCATGTGGAACCTAGAGTATGATCAACCATGTGATCAGGAGACGTGTTCAAATATGTCTCAGTTTTCGTACCCTGGTACTCGGGTGCAACATTCCAGACGCTTTACTAACACTCTCCCGACTTGGAGAGTCAGTCCCTTTAACCTCCTGTTTGGCCCAGTTTGCAATTTCTGCGGAAGATGAACAGGAATAGCGAGAACCAATGAGAGACTAGCTGGAGGTGTCTGGACGGGCAAATTTAACTCTCATTTCCCACCAGGAAGAGGAAATAACCAAAGGCTCAGCGTGCCGTGCCGGAACCAGATTAGGGCCTGAAGCCATCCTGCGGTGTTGCGGCCAGCTCACAAGAAAACGAGTTGAAGAAAGGAGCTCAGGGGCACTGTAATTCACAAACCTGCAGAGTTATAAATGACAACTATCGTCCAAAAATATACTGAAGTAAGGCTGCCAAGAGGACTTGAAAGCGGGGCAGAATTGCAGGAAACCGATTTCAGGAGGTAGACTGGAATTGCATTGAAAGCATAGGAAAAGAGGCAGAACGTCCACAATGATGCACTTGGCCAAAAAGGGCGTATGCGTTTTTTCCTGAATATATTCAGGAAAGAACGCATACGCCCTTTTTGGCCAACCAAGCAAGCTTGCAAAGGAAATCTGCACTACAATGAAGTCTCACTTCCCCCCGGTCAAAAGGGCCATCTGAAAAAAGTGTAAAATCCAGAAAGGCAGGACAGGCCATGGAGAACTGGGAGCCTTGTTATGCTGATGGGCGGGATGTAAACTGCCAACAGACACTCGGGAGAAGTGTATGGTGTTTCCTGAAACATCTAAAAAACAAAGCAACAGAGCCTAGGCCACTTCCACTTATGGTCCTATAGCTTAGGGAAATTAAAATCAAAAAGACACAGCCACCCCAAAGTTTGGGACGCCTCTGTTTACAAGAACCTCGTTTACCGTACAAGTTCAATATCACAGAAAGTGAAAAATGGATAAAGAACTTGTGGTACTTACGTACAATGCAGTATCACTCAGCAGTGAAATCTATGTCATCAGGCCCGTAGCAGCACAATGAGTGGATTCAGGTACGATGATTCTAACTGAAATAAGTCACACAGAAAAAGAAACATCATAAGATATCAGTAATACACGGAATGTAAACTTGGCTACACAGGAACTGAATTACAGAACAGAACAGGGTCTCAAATTTAGAAAACCAACTTATGCTTGTTTAAGGGTAAAGGTGAGTTGGGGTGCTGCATAAAACCAGAGATTGAAATGAGCACAGATAAAGTTCCTTAAGCCAAATATGGAATAGACAAGAGCTACTCCTTGCTCAACGAAATGGACTCAACACCGCATATTAAACGCCTAAGAATGTACCTGACTCTTAAGTATCTTAAAACCTATGGATTGCTATGTCTCCGAAAGAGAATCAAGCATGTGTACAGGGACATAAACGCAGCAGTGATAGGATTGGAGAGGTTCGGTGAGCAAATGAAGACCCTTTGAAGTCATATTGCATGGTACCCATTCCACGGGTTTCAACTACCCAGGTTTAAGGTATTCTTCCTTCAGCTAAAACATGCATGTGGAACCTAGAGTATGATCAACCATGTGATCGGGAGACGTGTTCAAATATGTCTCAGTTTTCGTACCCTGGTACTCGGGTGCAACATTCCAGACGCTTTACTAACACTCTCCCGACTTGGAGAGTCAGTCTCTTTAACCTCCTGTTTGGCCCAGTTTGCAATTTCTGCGGAAGATGAACAGGAATAGCGAGAACCAATGAGAGACTAGCTGGAGGTGTCTGGACGGGCAAATTTAACTCTCATTTCCCACCAGGAAGAGGAAATAACCAAAGGCTCAGCGTGCCGTGCCGGAACCAGATTAGGGCCTGAAGCCATCCTGCGGTGTTGCGGCCAGCTCACAAGAAAACGAGTTGAAGAAAGGAGCTCAGGGGCACTGTAATTCACAAACCTGCAGAGTTATAAATGACAACTATCGTCCAAAAATATACTGAAGTAAGGCTGCCAAGAGGACTTGAAAGCGGGGCAGAATTGCAGGAAACCGATTTCAGGAGGTAGACTGGAATTGCATTGAAAGCATAGGAAAAGAGGCAGAACGTCCACAATGATGCACTTGGCCAAAAAGGGCATATGCGTTTTTTCCTGAATATATTCAGGAAAGAACGCATACGCCCTTTTTGGCCAACCAAGCAAGCTTGCAAAGGAAATCTGCACTACAATGAAGTCTCACTTCCCCCCGGTCAAAAGGGCCATCTGAAAAAAGTGTAAAATCCAGAAAGGCAGGACAGGCCATGGAGAACTGGGAGCCTTGTTATGCTGATGGGCGGGATGTAAACTGCCAACAGACACTCAGGAGAAGTGTATGGTGTTTCCTGAAACATCTAAAAAACAAAGCAACAGAGCCTAGGGCACTTCCACTTATGGTCCTATAGCTTAGGGAAATTAAAATCAAAAAGACACAGCCACCCCAATGTTTGGGACGCCTCTGTTTACAAGAACCTCGTTTACCGTACAAGTTCAATATCACAGAAAGTGAAAAATGGATAAAGAACTTGTGGTACTTACGTACAATGCAGTATCACTCAGCAGTGAAATCTATGTCATCAGGCCCGTAGCAGCACAATGAGTGGATTCAGGTACGATGATTCTAACTGAAATAAGTCACACAGAAAAAGAAACATCATAAGATATCAGTAATACACGGAATGTAAACTTGGCTACACAGGAACTGAATTACAGAACAGAACAGGGTCTCAAATTTAGAAAACCAACTTATGCTTGTTTAAGGGTAAAGGTGAGTTGGGGTGCTGCATAAAACCAGAGATTGAAATGAGCACAGATAAAGTTCCTTAAGCCAAATATGGAATAGACAAGAGCTACTCCTTGCTCAACGAAATGGACTCAACACCGCATATTAAACGCCTAAGAATGTACCTGACTCTTAAGTATCTTAAAACCTATGGATTGCTATGTCTCCGAAAGAGAATCAAGCATGTGTACAGGGACATAAACGCAGCAGTGATAGGATTGGAGATGTTCGGTGAGCAAATGAAGACCCTTTGAAGTCATATTGCATGGTACCCATTCCACGGGTTTCAACTACCCAGGTTTAAGGTATTCTTCCTTCAGCTAAAACATGCATGTGGAACCTAGAGTATGATCAACCATGTGATCGGGAGACGTGTTCAAATATGTCTCAGTTTTCGTACCCTGGTACTCGGGTGCAACATTCCAGACGCTTTACTAACACTCTCCCGACTTGGAGAGTCAGTCCCTTTAACCTCCTGTTTGGCCCAGTTTGCAATTTCTGCGGAAGATGAACAGGAATAGCGAGAACCAATGAGAGACTAGCTGGAGGTGTCTGGACGGGCAAATTTAACTCTCATTTCCCACCAGGAAGAGGAAATAACCAAAGGCTCAGCGTGCCGTGCCGGAACCAGATTAGGGCCTGAAGCCATCCTGCGGTGTTGCGGCCAGCTCACAAGAAAACGAGTTGAAGAAAGGAGCTCAGGGGCACTGTAATTCACAAACCTGCAGAGTTATAAATGACAACTATCGTCCAAAAATATACTGAAGTAAGGCTGCCAAGAGGACTTGAAAGCGGGGCAGAATTGCAGGAAACCGATTTCAGGAGGTAGACTGGAATTGCATTGAAAGCATAGGAAAAGAGGCAGAACGTCCACAATGATGCACTTGGCCAAAAAGGGCGTATGCGTTTTTTCCTGAATATATTCAGGAAAGAACGCATACGCCCTTTTTGGCCAACCAAGCAAGCTTGCAAAGGAAATCTGCACTACAATGAAGTCTCACTTCCCCCCGGTCAAAAGGGCCATCTGAAAAAAGTGTAAAATCCAGAAAGGCAGGACAGGCCATGGAGAACTGGGAGCCTTGTTATGCTGATGGGCGGGATGTAAACTGCCAACAGACACTCGGGAGAAGTGTATGGTGTTTCCTGAAACATCTAAAAAACAAAGCAACAGAGCCTAGGGCACTTCCACTTATGGTCCTATAGCTTAGGGAAATTAAAATCAAAAAGACACAGCCACCCCAATGTTTGGGACGCCTCTGTTTACAAGAACCTCGTTTACCGTACAAGTTCAATATCACAGAAAGTGAAAAATGGATAAAGAACTTGTGGTACTTACGTACAATGCAGTATCACTCAGCAGTGAAATCTATGTCATCAGGCCCGTAGCAGCACAATGAGTGGATTCAGGTACGATGATTCTAACTGAAATAAGTCACACAGAAAAAGAAACATCATAAGATATCAGTAATACACGGAATGTAAACTTGGCTACACAGGAACTGAATTACAGAACAGAACAGGGTCTCAAATTTAGAAAACCAACTTATGCTTGTTTAAGGGTAAAGGTGAGTTGGGGTGCTGCATAAAACCAGAGATTGAAATGAGCACAGATAAAGTTCCTTAAGCCAAATATGGAATAGACAAGAGCTACTCCTTGCTCAACGAAATGGACTCAACACCGCATATTAAACGCCTAAGAATGTACCTGACTCTTAAGTATCTTAAAACCTATGGATTGCTATGTCTCCGAAAGAGAATCAAGCATGTGTACAGGGACATAAACGCAGCAGTGATAGGATTGGAGAGGTTCGGTGAGCAAATGAAGACCCTTTGAAGTCATATTGCATGGTACCCATTCCACGGGTTTCAACTACCCAGGTTTAAGGTATTCTTCCTTCAGCTAAAACATGCATGTGGAACCTAGAGTATGATCAACCATGTGATCGGGAGACGTGTTCAAATATGTCTCAGTTTTCGTACCCTGGTACTCGGGTGCAACATTCCAGACACTTTACTAACACTCTCCCGACTTGGAGAGTCAGTCCCTTTAACCTCCTGTTTGGCCCAGTTTGCAATTTCTGCGGAAGATGAACAGGAATAGCGAGAACCAATGAGAGACTAGCTGGAGGTGTCTGGACGGGCAAATTTAACTCTCATTTCCCACCAGGAAGAGGAAATAACCAAAGGCTCAGCGTGCCGTGCCGGAACCAGATTAGGGCCTGAAGCCATCCTGCGGTGTTGCGGCCAGCTCACAAGAAAACGAGTTGAAGAAAGGAGCTCAGGGGCACTGTAATTCACAAACCTGCAGAGTTATAAATGACAACTATCGTCCAAAAATATACTGAAGTAAGGCTGCCAAGAGGACTTGAAAGCGGGGCAGAATTGCAGGAAACCGATTTCAGGAGGTAGACTGGAATTGCATTGAAAGCATAGGAAAAGAGGCAGAACGTCCACAATGATGCACTTGGCCAAAAAGGGCGTATGCGTTTTTTCCTGAATATATTCAGGAAAAAACGCATACACCCTTTTTGGCCAACCAAGCAAGCTTGCAAAGGAAATCTGCACTACAATGAAGTCTCACTTCCCCCCGGTCAAAAGGGCCATCTGAAAAAAGTGTAAAATCCAGAAAGGCAGGACAGGCCATGGAGAACTGGGAGCCTTGTTATGCTGATGGGCGGGATGTAAACTGCCAACAGACACTCGGGAGAAGTGTATGGTGTTTCCTGAAACATCTAAAAAACAAAGCAACAGAGCCTAGGCCACTTCCACTTATGGTCCTATAGCTTAGGGAAATTAAAATCAAAAAGACACAGCCACCCCAAAGTTTGGGACGCCTCTGTTTACAAGAACCTCGTTTACCGTACAAGTTCAATATCACAGAAAGTGAAAAATGGATAAAGAACTTGTGGTACTTACGTACAATGCAGTATCACTCAGCAGTGAAATCTATGTCATCAGGCCCGTAGCAGCACAATGAGTGGATTCAGGTACGATGATTCTAACTGAAATAAGTCACACAGAAAAAGAAACATCATAAGATATCAGTAATACACGGAATGTAAACTTGGCTACACAGGAACTGAATTACAGAACAGAACAGGGTCTCAAATTTAGAAAACCAACTTATGCTTGTTTAAGGGTAAAGGTGAGTTGGGGTGCTGCATAAAACCAGAGATTGAAATGAGCACAGATAAAGTTCCTTAAGCCAAATATGGAATAGACAAGAGCTACTCCTTGCTCAACGAAATGGACTCAACACCGCATATTAAATGCCTAAGAATGTACCTGACTCTTAAGTATCTTAAAACCTATGGATTGCTATGTCTCCGAAAGAGAATCAAGCATGTGTACAGGGACATAAACGCAGCAGTGATAGGATTGGAGAGGTTCGGTGAGCAAATGAAGACCCTTTGAAGTCATATTGCATGGTACCCATTCCACGGGTTTCAACTACCCAGGTTTAAGGTATTCTTCCTTCAGCTAAAACATGCATGTGGAACCTAGAGTATGATCAACCATGTGATCGGGAGACGTGTTCAAATATGTCTCAGTTTTCGTACCCTGGTACTCGGGTGCAACATTCCAGACGCTTTACTAACACTCTCCCGACTTGGAGAGTCAGTCCCTTTAACCTCCTGTTTGGCCCAGTTTGCAATTTCTGCGGAAGATGAACAGGAATAGCGAGAACCAATGAGAGACTAGCTGGAGGTGTCTGGACGGGCAAATTTAACTCTCATTTCCCACCAGGAAGAGGAAATAACCAAAGGCTCAGCGTGCCGTGCCGGAACCAGATTAGGGCCTGAAGCCATCCTGCGGTGTTGCGGCCAGCTCACAAGAAAACGAGTTGAAGAAAGGAGCTCAGGGGCACTGTAATTCACAAACCTGCAGAGTTATAAATGACAACTATCGTCCAAAAATATACTGAAGTAAGGCTGCCAAGAGGACTTGAAAGCGGGGCAGAATTGCAGGAAACCGATTTCAGGAGGTAGACTGGAATTGCATTGAAAGCATAGGAAAAGAGGCAGAACGTCCACAATGATGCACTTGGCCAAAAAGGGCGTATGCGTTTTTTCCTGAATATATTCAGGAAAGAACGCATACGCCCTTTTTGGACAACCAAGCAAGCTTGCAAAGGAAATCTGCACTACAATGAAGTCTCACTTCCCCCCGGTCAAAAGGGCCATCTGAAAAAAGTGTAAAATCCAGAAAGGCAGGACAGGCCATGGAGAACTGGGAGCCTTGTTATGCTGATGGGCGGGATGTAAACTGCCAACAGACACTCGGGAGAAGTGTATGGTGTTTCCTGAAACATCTAAAAAACAAAGCAACAGAGCCTAGGGCACTTCCACTTATGGTTCTATAGCTTAGGGAAATTAAAATCAAAAAGATACAGCCACCCCAATGTTTGGGACGCCTCTGTTTACAAGAACCTCGTTTACCGTACAAGTTCAATATCACAGAAAGTGAAAAATGGATAAAGAACTTGTGGTACTTACGTACAATGCAGTATCACTCAGCAGTGAAATCTATGCCATCAGGCCCGTAGCAGCACAATGAGTGGATTCAGGTACGATGATTCTAACTGAAATAAGTCACACAGAAAAAGAAACATCATACGATATCAGTAATACACGGAATGTCAACTTGGCTACACAGGAACTGAATTACAGAACAGAACAGGGTCTCAAATTTAGAAAACCAACTTATGCTTGTTTAAGGGTAAAGGTGAGTTGGGGTGCTGCATAAAACCAGAGATTGAAATGAGCACAGATAAAGTTCCTTAAGCCAAATATGGAATAGACAAGAGCTACTCCTTGCTCAACGAAATGGACTCAACACCGCATATTAAACGCCTAAGAATGTACCTGACTCTTAAGTATCTTAAAACCTATGGATTGCTATGTCTCCGAAAGAGAATCAAGCATGTGTACAGGGACATAAACGCAGCAGTGATAGGATTGGAGAGGTTCGGTGAGCAAATGAAGACCCTTTGAAGTCATATTGCATGGTACCCATTCCACGGGTTTCAACTACCCAGGTTTAAGGTATTCTTCCTTCAGCTAAAACATGCATGTGGAACCTAGAGTATGATCAACCATGTGATCGGGAGACGTGTTCAAATATGTCTCAGTTTTCGTACCCTGGTACTCGGGTGCAACATTCCAGACGCTTTACTAACACTCTCCCGACTTGGAGAGTCAGTCCCTTTAACCTCCTGTTTGGCCCAGTTTGCAATTTCTGCGGAAGATGAACAGGAATAGCGAGAACCAATGAGAGACTAGCTGGAGGTGTCTGGACGGGCAAATTTAACTCTCATTTCCCACCAGGAAGAGGAAATAACCAAAGGCTCAGCGTGCCGTGCCGGAACCAGATTAGGGCCTGAAGCCATCCTGCGGTGTTGCGGCCAGCTCACAAGAAAATGAGTTGAAGAAAGGAGCTCAGGGGCACTGTAATTCACAAACCTGCAGAGTTATAAATGACAACTATCGTCCAAAAATATACTGAAGTAAGGCTGCCAAGAGGACTTGAAAGCGGGGCAGAATTGCAGGAAACCGATTTCAGGAGGTAGACTGGAATTGCATTGAAAGCATAGGAAAAGAGGCAGAACGTCCACAATGATGCACTTGGCCAAAAAGGGCGTATGCGTTTTTTCCTGAATATATTCAGGAAAAAACGCATACGCCCTTTTTGGCCAACCAAGCAAGCTTGCAAAGGAAATCTGCACTACAATGAAGTCTCACTTCCCCCCGGTCAAAAGGGCCATCTGAAAAAAGTGTAAAATCCAGAAAGGCAGGACAGGCCATGGAGAACTGGGAGCCTTGTTATGCTGATGGGCGGGATGTAAACTGCCAACAGACACTCGGGAGAAGTGTATGGTGTTTCCTGAAACATCTAAAAAACAAAGCAACAGAGCCTAGGGCACTTCCACTTATGGTCCTATAGCTTAGGGAAATTAAAATCAAAAAGACACAGCCACCCCAATGTTTGGGACGCCTCTGTTTACAAGAACCTCGTTTACCGTACAAGTTCAATATCACAGAAAGTGAAAAATGGATAAAGAACTTGTGGTACTTACGTACAATGCAGTATCACTCAGCAGTGAAATCTATGTCATCAGGCCCGTAGCAGCACAATGAGTGGATTCAGGTACGATGATTCTAACTGAAATAAGTCACACAGAAAAAGAAACATCATAAGATATCAGTAATACACGGAATGTCAACTTGGCTACACAGGAACTGAATTACAGAACAGAACAGGGTCTCAAATTTAGAAAACCAACTTATGCTTGTTTAAGGGTAAAGGTGAGTTGGGGTGCTGCATAAAACCAGAGATTGAAATGAGCACAGATAAAGTTCCTTAAGCCAAATATGGAATAGACAAGAGCTACTCCTTGCTCAACGAAATGGACTCAACACCGCATATTAAATGCCTAAGAATGTACCTGACTCTTAAGTATCTTAAAACCTATGGATTGCTATGTCTCCGAAAGAGAATCAAGCATGTGTACAGGGACATAAACGCAGCAGTGATAGGATTGGAGAGGTTCGGTGAGCAAATGAAGACCCTTTGAAGTCATATTGCATGGTACCCATTCCACGGGTTTCAACTACCCAGGTTTAAGGTATTCTTCCTTCAGCTAAAACATGCATGTGGAACCTAGAGTATGATCAACCATGTGATCGGGAGACGTGTTCAAATATGTCTCAGTTTTCGTACCCTGGTACTCGGGTGCAACATTCCAGACGCTTTACTAACACTCTCCCGACTTGGAGAGTCAGTCCCTTTAACCTCCTGTTTGGCCCAGTTTGCAATTTCTGCGGAAGATGAACAGGAATAGCGAGAACCAATGAGAGACTAGCTGGAGGTGTCTGGACGGGCAAATTTAACTCTCATTTCCCACCAGGAAGAGGAAATAACCAAAGGCTCAGCGTGCCGTGCCGGAACCAGATTAGGGCCTGAAGCCATCCTGCGGTGTTGCGGCCAGCTCACAAGAAAACGAGTTGAAGAAAGGAGCTCAGGGGCACTGTAATTCACAAACCTGCAGAGTTATAAATGACAACTATCGTCCAAAAATATACTGAAGTAAGGCTGCCAAGAGGACTTGAAAGCGGGGCAGAATTGCAGGAAACCGATTTCAGGAGGTAGACTGGAATTGCATTGAAAGCATAGGAAAAGAGGCAGAACGTCCACAATGATGCACTTGGCCAAAAAGGGCATATGCGTTTTTTCCTGAATATATTCAGGAAAGAACGCATACGCCCTTTTTGGCCAACCAAGCAAGCTTGCAAAGGAAATCTGCACTACAATGAAGTCTCACTTCCCCCCGGTCAAAAGGGCCATCTGAAAAAAGTGTAAAATCCAGAAAGGCAGGACAGGCCATGGAGAACTGGGAGCCTTGTTATGCTGATGGGCGGGATGTAAACTGCCAACAGACACTCAGGAGAAGTGTATGGTGTTTCCTGAAACATCTAAAAAACAAAGCAACAGAGCCTAGGGCACTTCCACTTATGGTCCTATAGCTTAGGGAAATTAAAATCAAAAAGACACAGCCACCCCAATGTTTGGGACGCCTCTGTTTACAAGAACCTCGTTTACCGTACAAGTTCAATATCACAGAAAGTGAAAAATGGATAAAGAACTTGTGGTACTTACGTACAATGCAGTATCACTCAGCAGTGAAATCTATGTCATCAGGCCCGTAGCAGCACAATGAGTGGATTCAGGTACGATGATTCTAACTGAAATAAGTCACACAGAAAAAGAAACATCATAAGATATCAGTAATACACGGAATGTAAACTTGGCTACACAGGAACTGAATTACAGAACAGAACAGGGTCTCAAATTTAGAAAACCAACTTATGCTTGTTTAAGGGTAAAGGTGAGTTGGGGTGCTGCATAAAACCAGAGATTGAAATGAGCACAGATAAAGTTCCTTAAGCCAAATATGGAATAGACAAGAGCTACTCCTTGCTCAACGAAATGGACTCAACACCGCATATTAAACGCCTAAGAATGTACCTGACTCTTAAGTATCTTAAAACCTATGGATTGCTATGTCTCCGAAAGAGAATCAAGCATGTGTACAGGGACATAAACGCAGCAGTGATAGGATTGGAGAGGTTCGGTGAGCAAATGAAGACCCTTTGAAGTCATATTGCATGGTACCCATTCCACGGGTTTCAACTACCCAGGTTTAAGGTATTCTTCCTTCAGCTAAAACATGCATGTGGAACCTAGAGTATGATCAACCATGTGATCGGGAGACGTGTTCAAATATGTCTCAGTTTTCGTACCCTGGTACTCGGGTGCAACATTCCAGACGCTTTACTAACACTCTCCCGACTTGGAGAGTCAGTCCCTTTAACCTCCTGTTTGGCCCAGTTTGCAATTTCTGCGGAAGATGAACAGGAATAGCGAGAACCAATGAGAGACTAGCTGGAGGTGTCTGGACGGGCAAATTTAACTCTCATTTCCCACCAGGAAGAGGAAATAACCAAAGGCTCAGCGTGCCGTGCCGGAACCAGATTAGGGCCTGAAGCCATCCTGCGGTGTTGCGGCCAGCTCACAAGAAAGCGAGTTGAAGAAAGGAGCTCAGGGGCACTGTAATTCACAAACCTGCAGAGTTATAAATGACAACTATCGTCCAAAAATATACTGAAGTAAGGCTGCCAAGAGGACTTGAAAGCGGGGCAGAATTGCAGGAAACCGATTTCAGGAGGTAGACTGGAATTGCATTGAAAGCATAGGAAAAGAGGCAGAACGTCCACAATGATGCACTTGGCCAAAAAGGGCGTATGCGTTTTTTCCTGAATATATTCAGGAAAGAACGCATACGCCCTTTTTGGCCAACCAAGCAAGCTTGCAAAGGAAATCTGCACTACAATGAAGTCTCACTTCCCCCCGGTCAAAAGGGCCATCTGTAAAAAGTGTAAAATCCAGAAAGGCAGGACAGGCCATGGAGAACTGGGAGCCTTGTTATGCTGATGGGCGGGATGTAAATTGCCAACAGACACTCGGGAGAAGTGTATGGTGTTTCCTGAAACATCTAAAAAACAAAGCAACAGAGCCTAGGGCACTTCCACTTATGGTCCTATAGCTTAGGGAAATTAAAATCAAAAAGATACAGCCACCCCAATGTTTGGGACGCCTCTGTTTACAAGAACCTCGTTTACCGTACAAGTTCAATATCACAGAAAGTGAAAAATGGATAAAGAACTTGTGGTACTTACGTACAATGCAGTATCACTCAGCAGTGAAATCTATGCCATCAGGCCCGTAGCAGCACAATGAGTGGATTCAGGTACGATGATTCTAACTGAGATAAGTCACACAGAAAATGAAACATCATACGATATCAGTAATACACGTAATGTCAACTTGGCTACACAGGAACTGAATTACAGAACAGAACAGGGTCTCAAATTTAGAAAACCAACTTATGCTTGTTTAAGGGTAAAGGTGAGTTGGGGTGCTGCATAAAACCAGAGATTGAAATGAGCACAGATAAAGTTCCTTAAGCCAAATATGGAATAGACAAGAGCTACTCCTTGCTCAACGAAATGGACTCAACACCGCATATTAAACGCCTAAGAATGTACCTGACTCTTAAGTATCTTAAAACCTATGGATTGCTATGTCTCCGAAAGAGAATCAAGCATGTGTACAGGGACATAAACGCAGCAGTGATAGGATTGGAGAGGTTCGGTGAGCAAATGAAGAGCCTTTGAAGTCATATTGCATGGTACCCATTCCACGGGTTTCAACTACCCAGGTTTAAGGTATTCTTCCTTCAGCTAAAACATGCATGTGGAACCTAGAGTATGATCAACCATGTGATCGGGAGACGTGTTCAAATATGTCTCAGTTTTCGTACCCTGGTACTCGGGTGCAACATTCCAGACGCTTTACTAACACTCTCCCGACTTGGAGAGTCAGTCCCTTTAACCTCCTGTTTGGCCCAGTTTGCAATTTCTGCGGAAGATGAACAGGAATAGCGAGAACCAATGAGAGACTAGCTGGAGGTGTCTGGACGGGCAAATTTAACTCCCATTTCCCACCAGGAAGAGGAAAGAACCAAAGGTTCAGCGTGCTGTGCCGGAACCAGATTAGGGCCTGAAGCCATCCTGCGGTGTTGCGGCCAGCTCACAAGAAAACGAGTTGAAGAAAGGAGCTCAGGGGCACTGTAATTCACAAACCTGCAGAGTTATAAATGACAACTATCGTCCAAAAATATACTGAAGTAAGGCTGCCAAGAGGACTTGAAAGCAGGGCAGAATTGCAGGAAACCGATTTCAGGAGGTAGACTGGAATTGCATTGAAAGCATAGGAAAAGAGGCAGAACGTCCACAATGATGCACTTGGCCAAAAAGGGCGTATGCGTTTTTTCCTGAATATATTCAGGAAAGAACGCATACGCCCTTTTTGGCCAACCAAGCAAGCTTGCAAAGGAAATCTGCACTACAATGAAGTCTCACTTCCCCCCGGTCAAAAGGGCCATCTGAAAAAAGTGTAAAATCCAGAAAGGCAGGACAGGCCATGGAGAACTGGGAGCCTTGTTATGCTGATGGGCGGGATGTAAACTGCCAACAGACACTCGGGAGAAGTGTATGGTGTTTCCTGAAACATCTAAAAAACAAAGCAACAGAGCCTAGGGCACTTCCACTTATGGTCCTATAGCTTAGGGAAATTAAAATCAAAAAGACACAGCCACCCCAATGTTTGGGACGCCTCTGTTTACAAGAACCTCGTTTACCGTACAAGTTCAATATCACAGAAAGTGAAAAATGGATAAAGAACTTGTGGTACTTACGTACAATGCAGTATCACTCAGCAGTGAAATCTATGTCATCAGGCCCGTAGCAGCACAATGAGTGGATTCAGGTACGATGATTCTAACTGAAATAAGTCACACAGAAAAAGAAACATCATAAGATATCAGTAATACACGGAATGTAAACTTGGCTACACAGGAACTGAATTACAGAACAGAACAGGGTCTCAAATTTAGAAAACCAACTTATGCTTGTTTAAGGGTAAAGGTGAGTTGGGGTGCTGCATAAAACCAGAGATTGAAATGAGCACAGATAAAGTTCCTTAAGCCAAATATGGAATAGACAAGAGCTACTCCTTGCTCAACGAAATGGACTCAACACCGCATATTAAACGCCTAAGAATGTACCTGACTCTTAAGTATCTTAAAACCTATGGATTGCTATGTCTCCGAAAGAGAATCAAGCATGTGTACAGGGACATAAACGCAGCAGTGATAGGATTGGAGAGGTTCGGTGAGCAAATGAAGACCCTTTGAAGTCATATTGCATGGTACCCATTCCACGGGTTTCAACTACCCAGGTTTAAGGTATTCTTCCTTCAGCTAAAACATGCATGTGGAACCTAGAGTATGATCAACCATGTGATCGGGAGACGTGTTCAAATATGTCTCAGTTTTCGTACCCTGGTACTCGGGTGCAACATTCCAGATGCTTTACTAACACTCTCCCGACTTGGAGAGTCAGTCCCTTTAACCTCCTGTTTGGCCCAGTTTGCAATTTCTGCGGAAGATGAACAGGAATAGCGAGAACCAATGAGAGACTAGCTGGAGGTGTCTGGACGGGCAAATTTAACTCCCATTTCCCACCAGGAAGAGGAAATAACCAAAGGCTCAGCGTGCCGTGCCGGAACCAGATTAGGGCCTGAAGCCATCCTGCGGTGTTGCGGCCAGCTCACAAGAAAACGAGTTGAAGAAAGGAGCTCAGGGGCACTGTAATTCACAAACCTGCAGAGTTATAAATGACAACTATCGTCCAAAAATATACTGAAGTAAGGCTGCCAAGAGGACTTGAAAGCGGGGCAGAATTGCAGGAAACCGATTTCAGGAGGTAGACTGGAATTGCATTGAAAGCATAGGAAAAGAGGCAGAACGTCCACAATGATGCACTTGGCCAAAAAGGGCGTATGCGTTTTTTCCTGAATATATTCAGGAAAGAACGCATACGCCCTTTTTGGCCAACCAAGCAAGCTTGCAAAGGAAATCTGCACTACAATGAAGTCTCACTTCCCCCCGGTCAAAAGGGCCATCTGAAAAAAGTGTAAAATCCAGAAAGGCAGGACAGGCCATGGAGAACTGGGAGCCTTGTTATGCTGATGGGCGGGATGTAAACTGCCAACAGACACTCGGGAGAAGTGTATGGTGTTTCCTGAAACATCTAAAAAACAAAGCAACAGAGCCTAGGGCACTTCCACTTATGGTCCTATAGCTTAGGGAAATTAAAATCAAAAAGACACAGCCACCCCAATGTTTGGGACGCCTCTGTTTACAAGAACCTCGTTTACCGTACAAGTTCAATATCACAGAAAGTGAAAAATGGATAAAGAACTTGTGGTACTTACGTACAATGCAGTATCACTCGGCAGTGAAATCTATGTCATCAGGCCCGTAGCAGCACAATGAGTGGATTCAGGTACGATGATTCTAACTGAAATAAGTCACACAGAAAAAGAAACATCATACGATATCAGTAATACACGGAATGTCAACTTGGCTACACAGGAACTGAATTACAGAACAGAACAGGGTCTCAAATTTAGAAAACCAACTTATGCTTGTTTAAGGGTAAAGGTGAGTTGGGGTGCTGCATAAAACCAGAGATTGAAATGGGCACAGATAAAGTTCCTTAAGCCAAATATGGAATAGACAAGAGCTACTCCTTGCTCAACGAAATGGACTCAACACCGCATATTAAACGCCTAAGAATGTACCTGACTCTTAAGTATCTTAAAACCTATGGATTGCTATGTCTCCGAAAGAGAATCAAGCATGTGTACAGGGACATAAACGCAGCAGTGATAGGATTGGAGAGGTTCGGTGAGCAAATGAAGACCCTTTGAAGTCATATTGCATGGTACCCATTCCACGGGTTTCAACTACCCAGGTTTAAGGTATTCTTCCTTCAGCTAAAACATGCATGTGGAACCTAGAGTATGATCAACCATGTGATCGGGAGACGTGTTCAAATATGTCTCAGTTTTTGTACCCTGGTACTCGGGTGCAACATTCCAGACGCTTTACTAACACTCTCCCGACTTGGAGAGTCAGTCCCTTTAACCTCCTGTTTGGCCCAGTTTGCAATTTCTGCGGAAGATGAACAGGAATAGCGAGAACCAATGAGAGACTAGCTGGAGGTGTCTGGACGGGCAAATTTAACTCTCATTTCCCACCAGGAAGAGGAAATAACCAAAGGCTCAGCGTGCCGTGCCGGAACCAGATTAGGGCCTGAAGCCATCCTGCGGTGTTGCGGCCAGCTCACAAGAAAACGAGTTGAAGAAAGGAGCTCAGGGGCACTGTAATTCACAAACCTGCAGAGTTATAAATGACAACTATCGTCCAAAAATATACTGAAGTAAGGCTGCCAAGAGGACTTGAAAGCGGGGCAGAATTGCAGGAAACCGATTTCAGGAGGTAGACTGGAATTGCATTGAAAGCATAGGAAAAGAGGCAGAACGTCCACAATGATGCACTTGGCCAAAAAGGGCGTATGCGTTTTTTCCTGAATATATTCAGGAAAGAACGCATACGCCCTTTTTGGCCAACCAAGCAAGCTTGCAAAGGAAATCTGCACTACAATGAAGTCTCACTTCCCCCCGGTCAAAAGGGCCATCTGAAAAAAGTGTAAAATCCAGAAAGGCAGGACAGGCCATGGAGAACTGGGAGCCTTGTTATGCTGATGGGCGGGATGTAAACTGCCAACAGACACTCGGGAGAAGTGTATGGTGTTTCCTGAAACATCTAAAAAACAAAGCAACAGAGCCTAGGGCACTTCCACTTATGGTCCTATAGCTTAGGGAAATTAAAATCAAAAAGACACAGCCACCCCAATGTTTGGGACGCCTCTGTTTACAAGAACCTCGTTTACCGTACAAGTTCAATATCACAGAAAGAGAAAAATGGATAAAGAACTTGTGGTACTTACGTACAATGCAGTATCACTCAGCAGTGAAATCTATGTCATCAGGCCCGTAGCAGCACAATGAGTGGATTCAGGTACGATGATTCTAACTGAAATAAGTCACACAGAAAAAGAAACATCATAAGATATCAGTAATACACGGAATGTCAACTTGGCTACACAGGAACTGAATTACAGAACAGAACAGGGTCTCAAATTTAGAAAACCAACTTATGCTTGTTTAAGGGTAAAGGTGAGTTGGGGTGCTGCATAAAACCAGAGATTGAAATGAGCACAGATAAAGTTCCTTAAGCCAAATATGGAATAGACAAGAGCTACTCCTTGCTCAACGAAATGGACTCAACACCGCATATTAAACGCCTAAGAATGTACCTGACTCTTAAGTATCTTAAAACCTATGGATTGCTATGTCTCCGAAAGAGAATCAAGCATGTGTACAGGGACATAAACGCAGCAGTGATAGGATTGGAGAGGTTCGGTGAGCAAATGAAGAGCCTTTGAAGTCATATTGCATGGTACCCATTCCACGGGTTTCAACTACCCAGGTTTAAGGTATTCTTCTTTCAGCTAAAACATGCATGTGGAACCTAGAGTATGATCAACCATGTGATCGGGAGACGTGTTCAAATATGTCTCAGTTTTCGTACCCTGGTACTCGGGTGCAACATTCCAGACGCTTTACTAACACTCTCCCGACTTGGAGAGTCAGTCCCTTTAACCTCCTGTTTGGCCCAGTTTGCAATTTCTGCGGAAGATGAACAGGAATAGCGAGAACCAATGAGAGACTAGCTGGAGGTGTCTGGACGGGCAAATTTAACTCCCATTTCCCACCAGGAAGAGGAAAGAACCAAAGGCTCAGCGTGCCGTGCCGGAACCAGATTAGGGCCTGAAGCCATCCTGCGGTGTTGCGGCCAGCTCACAAGAAAGCGAGTTGAAGAAAGGAGCTCAGGGGCACTGTAATTCACAAACCTGCAGAGTTATAAATGACAACTATCGTCCAAAAATATACTGAAGTAAGGCTGCCAAGAGGACTTGAAAGCGGGGCAGAATTGCAGGAAACCGATTTCAGGAGGTAGACTGGAATTGCATTGAAAGCATAGGAAAAGAGGCAGAACGTCCACAATGATGCACTTGGCCAAAAAGGGCGTATGCGTTTTTTCCTGAATATATTCAGGAAAAAACGCATACGCCCTTTTTGGCCAACCAAGCAAGCTTGCAAAGGAAATCTGCACTACAATGAAGTCTCACTTCCCCCCGGTCAAAAGGGCCATCTGAAAAAAGTGTAAAATCCAGAAAGGCAGGACAGGCCATGGAGAACTGGGAGCCTTGTTATGCTGATGGGCGGGATGTAAACTGCCAACAGACACTCGGGAGAAGTGTATGGTGTTTCCTGAAACATCTAAAAAACAAAGCAACAGAGCCTAGGGCACTTCCACTTATGGTCCTATAGCTTAGGGAAATTAAAATCAAAAAGATACAGCCACCCCAATGTTTGGGACGCCTCTGTTTACAAGAACCTCGTTTACCGTACAAGTTCAATATCACAGAAAGTGAAAAATGGATAAAGAACTTGTGGTACTTACGTACAATGCAGTATCACTCAGCAGTGAAATCTATGTCATCAGGCCCGTAGCAGCACAATGAGTGGATTCAGGTACGATGATTCTAACTGAAATAAGTCACACAGAAAAAGAAACATCATAAGATATCAGTAATACACGGAATGTAAACTTGGCTACACAGGAACTGAATTACAGAACAGAACAGGGTCTCAAATTTAGAAAACCAACTTATGCTTGTTTAAGGGGAAAGGTGAGTTGGGGTGCTGCATAAAACCAGAGATTGAAATGAGCACAGATAAAGTTCCTTAAGCCAAATATGGAATAGACAAGAGCTACTCCTTGCTCAACGAAATGGACTCAACACCGCATATTAAACGCCTAAGAATGTACCTGACTCTTAAGTATCTTAAAACCTATGGATTGCTATGTCTCCGAAAGAGAATCAAGCATGTGTACAGGGACATAAACGCAGCAGTGATAGGATTGGAGAGGTTCGGTGAGCAAATGAAGACCCTTTGAAGTCATATTGCATGGTACCCATTCCACGGGTTTCAACTACCCAGGTTTAAGGTATTCTTCCTTCAGCTAAAACATGCATGTGGAACCTAGAGTATGATCAACCATGTGATCGGGAGACGTGTTCAAATATGTCTCAGTTTTTGTACCCTGGTACTCGGGTGCAACATTCCAGACGCTTTACTAACACTCTCCCGACTTGGAGAGTCAGTCCCTTTAACCTCCTGTTTGGCCCAGTTTGCAATTTCTGCGGAAGATGAACAGGAATAGTGAGAACCAATGAGAGACTAGCTGGAGGTGTCTGGACGGGCAAATTTAACTCTCATTTCCCACCAGGAAGAGGAAATAACCAAAGGCTCAGCGTGCCGTGCCGGAACCAGATTAGGGCCTGAAGCCATCCTGCGGTGTTGCGGCCAGCTCACAAGAAAACGAGTTGAAGAAAGGAGCTCAGGGGCACTGTAATTCACAAACCTGCAGAGTTATAAATGACAGCTATCGTCCAAAAATATACTGAAGTAAGGCTGCCAAGAGGACTTGAAAGCGGGGCAGAATTGCAGGAAACCGATTTCAGGAGGTAGACTGGAATTGCATTGAAAGCATAGGAAAAGAGGCAGAACGTCCACAATGATGCACTTGGCCAAAAAGGGCGTATGTGTTTTTTCCTGAATATATTCAGGAAAAAACGCATACGCCCTTTTTGGCCAACCAAGCAAGCTTGCAAAGGAAATCTGCACTACAATGAAGTCTCACTTCCCGCCGGTCAAAAGGGCCATCTGAAAAAAGTGTAAAATCCAGAAAGGCAGGACAGGCCATGGAGAACTGGGAGCCTTGTTATGCTGATGGGAGGGATGTAAACTGCCAACAGACACTCGGGAGAAGTGTATGGTGTTTCCTGAAACATCTAAAAAACAAAGCAACAGAGCCTAGGGCACTTCCACTTATGGTCCTATAGCTTAGGGAAATTAAAATCAAAAAGACACAGCCACCCCAATGTTTGGGACGCCTCTGTTTACAAGAACCTCGTTTACCGTACAAGTTCAATATCACAGAAAGTGAAAAATGGATAAAGAACTTGTGGTACTTACGTACAATGCAGTATCACTCAGCAGTGAAATCTATGTCATCAGGCCCGTAGCAGCACAATGAGTGGATTCAGGTACGATGATTCTAACTGAAATAAGTCACACAGAAAAAGAAACATCATAAGATATCAGTAATACACGGAATGTCAACTTGGCTACACAGGAACTGAATTACAGAACAGAACAGGGTCTCAAATTTAGAAAACCAACTTATGCTTGTTTAAGGGTAAAGGTGAGTTGGGGTGCTGCATAAAACCAGAGATTGAAATGAGCACAGATAAAGTTCCTTAAGCCAAATATGGAATAGACAAGAGCTACTCCTTGCTCAACGAAATGGACTCAACACCGCATATTAAACACCTAAGAATGTACCTGACTCTTAAGTATCTTAAAACCTATGGATTGCTATGTCTCCGAAAGAGAATCAAGCATGTGTACAGGGACATAAACGCAGCAGTGATAGGATTGGAGAGGTTCGGTGAGCAAATGAAGAGCCTTTGAAGTCATATTGCATGGTACCCATTCCACGGGTTTCAACTACCCAGGTTTAAGGTATTCTTCCTTCAGCTAAAACATGCATGTGGAACCTAGAGTATGATCAACCATGTGATCGGGAGACGTGTTCAAATATGTCTCAGTTTTCGTACCCTGGTACTCGGGTGCAACATTCCAGACGCTTTACTAACACTCTCCCGACTTGGAGAGTCAGTCCCTTTAACCTCCTGTTTGGCCCAGTTTGCAATTTCTGCGGAAGATGAACAGGAATAGCGAGAACCAATGAGAGACTAGCTGGAGGTGTCTGGACGGGCAAATTTAACTCCCATTTCCCACCAGGAAGAGGAAAGAACCAAAGGCTCAGTGTGCCGTGCCGGAACCAGATTAGGGCCTGAAGCCATCCTGCGGTGTTGCGGCCAGCTCACAAGAAAGCGAGTTGAAGAAAGGAGCTCAGGGGCACTGTAATTCACAAACCTGCAGAGTTATAAATGACAACTATCGTCCAAAAATATACTGAAGTAAGGCTGCCAAGAGGACTTGAAAGCGGGGCAGAATTGCAGGAAACCGATTTCAGGAGGTAGACTGGAATTGCATTGAAAGCATAGGAAAAGAGGCAGAACGTCCACAATGATGCACTTGGCCAAAAAGGGCGTATGCGTTTTTTCCTGAATATATTCAGGAAAGAACGCATACGCCCTTTTTGGCCATCCAAGCAAACTTGCAAAGGAAATCTGCACTACAATGAAGTCTCACTTCCCCCCGGTCAAAAGGGCCATCTGAAAAAAGTGTAAAATCCAGAAAGGCAGGACAGGCCATGGAGAACTGGGAGCCTTGTTATGCTGATGGGCGGGATGTAAATTGCCAACAGACACTTGGGAGAAGTGTATGGTGTTTCCTGAAACATCTAAAAAACAAAGCAACAGAGCCTAGGGCACTTCCACTTATGGTCCTATAGCTTAGGGAAATTAAAATCAAAAAGACACAGCCACCCCAATGTTTGGGACGCCTCTGTTTACAAGAACCTCGTTTACCGTACAAGTTCAATATCACAGAAAGTGAAAAATGGATAAAGAACTTGTGGTACTTACGTACAATGCAGTATCACTCAGCAGTGAAATCTATGTCATCAGGCCCGTAGCAGCACAATGAGTGGATTCAGGTACGATGATTCTAACTGAAATAAGTCACACAGAAAAAGAAACATCATAAGATATCAGTAATACACGGAATGTAAACTTGGCTACACAGGAACTGAATTACAGAACAGAACAGGGTCTCAACTTTAGAAAACCAACTTATGCTTGTTTAAGGGTAAAGGTGAGTTGGGGTGCTGCATAAAACCAGAGATTGAAATGAGCACAGATAAAGTTCCTTAAGCCAAATATGGAATAGACAAGAGCTACTCCTTGCTCAACGAAATGGACTCAACACCGCATATTAAACGCCTAAGAATGTACCTGACTCTTAAGTATCTTAAAACCTATGGATTGCTATGTCTCCGAAAGAGAATCAAGCATGTGTACAGGGACATAAACGCAGCAGTGATAGGATTGGAGAGGTTCGGTGAGCAAATGAAGACCCTTTGAAGTCATATTGCATGGTACCCATTCCACGGGTCTCAACTCTCCAGGTTTAAGGTATTCTTCCTTCAGCTAAAACATGCATGTGGATCCTAGAGTATGATCAACCATGTGATCGGGAGACGTGTTCAAATATGTCTCAGTTTTCGTACCCTGGTACTCGGGTGCAACATTCCAGACGCTTTACTAACACTCTCCCGACTTGGAGAGTCAGTCCCTTTAACCTCCTGTTTGGCCCAGTTTGCAATTTCTGCGGAAGATGAACAGGAATAGCGAGAACCAATGAGAGACTAGCTGGAGGTGTCTGGACGGGCAAATTTAACTCCCATTTCCCACCAGGAAGAGGAAAGAACCAAAGGCTCAGTGTGCCGTGCCGGAACCAGATTAGGGCCTGAAGCCATCCTGCGGTGTTGCGGCCAGCTCACAAGAAAGCGAGTTGAAGAAAGGAGCTCAGGGGCACTGTAATTCACAAACCTGCAGAGTTATAAATGACAACTATCGTCCAAAAATATACTGAAGTAAGGCTGCCAAGAGGACTTGAAAGCGGGGCAGAATTGCAGGAAACCGATTTCAGGAGGTAGACTGGAATTGCATTGAAAGCATAGGAAAAGAGGCAGAACGTCCACAATGATGCACTTGGCCAAAAAGGGCGTATGCGTTTTTTCCTGAATATATTCAGGAAAGAACGCATACGCCCTTTTTGGCCATCCAAGCAAACTTGCAAAGGAAATCTGCACTACAATGAAGTCTCACTTCCCCCCGGTCAAAAGGGCCATCTGAAAAAAGTGTAAAATCCAGAAAGGCAGGACAGGCCATGGAGAACTGGGAGCCTTGTTATGCTGATGGGCGGGATGTAAATTGCCAACAGACACTCGGGAGAAGTGTATGGTGTTTCCTGAAACATCTAAAAAACAAAGCAACAGAGCCTAGGGCACTTCCACTTATGGTCCTATAGCTTAGGGAAATTAAAATCAAAAAGACACAGCCACCCCAATGTTTGGGATGCCTCTGTTTACAAGAACCTCGTTTACCGTACAAGTTCAATATCACAGAAAGTGAAAAATGGATAAAGAACTTGTGGTACTTACGTACAATGCAGTATCACTCAGCAGTGAAATCTATGTCATCAGGCCCGTAGCAGCACAATGAGTGGATTCAGGTACGATGATTCTAACTGAAATAAGTCACACAGAAAAAGAAACATCATAAGATATCAGTAATATACGGAATGTAAACTTGGCTACACAGGAACTGAATTACAGAACAGAACAGGGTCTCAACTTTAGAAAACCAACTTATGCTTGTTTAAGGGTAAAGGTGAGTTGGGGTGCTGCATAAAACCAGAGATTGAAATGAGCACAGATAAAGTTCCTTAAGCCAAATATGGAATAGACAAGAGCTACTCCTTGCTCAACGAAATGGACTCAACACCGCATATTAAACGCCTAAGAATGTACCTGACTCTTAAGTATCTTAAAACCTATGGATTGCTATGTCTCCGAAAGAGAATCAAGCATGTGTACAGGGACATAAACGCAGCAGTGATAGGATTGGAGAGGTTCGGTGAGCAAATGAAGACCCTTTGAAGTCATATTGCATGGTACCCATTCCACGGGTTTCAACTACCCAGGTTTAAGGTATTCTTCCTTCAGCTAAAACATGCATGTGGAACCTAGAGTATGATCAACCATGTGATCGGGAGACGTGTTCAAATATGTCTCAGTTTTCGTACCCTGGTACTCGGGTGCAACATTCCAGACGCTTTACTAACACTCTCCCGACTTGGAGAGTCAGTCCCTTTAACCTCCTGTTTGGCCCAGTTTGCAATTTCTGCGGAAGATGAACAGGAATAGCGAGAACCAATGAGAGACTAGCTGGAGGTGTCTGGACGGGCAAATTTAACTCTCATTTCCCACCAGGAAGAGGAAATAACCAAAGGCTCAGCGTGCCGTGCCGGAACCAGATTAGGGCCTGAAGCCATCCTGCGGTGTTGCGGCCAGCTCACAAGAAAACGAGTTGAAGAAAGGAGCTCAGGGGCACTGTAATTCACAAACCTGCAGAGTTATAAATGACAACTATCGTCCAAAAATATACTGAAGTAAGGCTGCCAAGAGGACTTGAAAGCGGGGCAGAATTGCAGGAAACCGATTTCAGGAGGTAGACTGGAATTGCATTGAAAGCATAGGAAAAGAGGCAGAACGTCCACAATGATGCACTTGGCCAAAAAGGGCGTATGCGTTTTTTCCTGAATATATTCAGGAAAAAACGCATACGCCCTTTTTGGCCAACCAAGCAAGCTTGCAAAGGAAATCTGCACTACAATGAAGTCTCACTTCCCCCCGGTCAAAAGGGCCATCTGAAAAAAGTGTAAAATCCAGAAAGGCAGGACAGGCCATGGAGAACTGGGAGCCTTGTTATGCTGATGGGCGGGATGTAAATTGCCAACAGACACTCGGGAGAAGTGTATGGTGTTTCCTGAAACATCTAAAAAACAAAGCAACAGAGCCTAGGGCACTTCCGCTTATGGTCCTATAGCTTAGGGAAATTAAAATCAAAAAGACACAGCCACCCCAAAGTTTGGGACGCCTCTGTTTACAAGAACCTCGTTTACCGTACAAGTTCAATATCACAGAAAGTGAAAAATGGATAAAGAACTTGTGGTACTTACGTACAATGCAGTATCACTCAGCAGTGAAATCTATGTCATCAGGCCCGTAGCAGCACAATGAGTGGATTCAGGTACGATGATTCTAACTGAAATAAGTCACACAGAAAAAGAAACATCATAAGATATCAGTAATACACGGAATGTCAACTTGGCTACACAGGAACTGAATTACAGAACAGAACAGTGTCTCAAATTTAGAAAACCAACTTATGCTTGTTTAAGGGTAAAGGTGAGTTGGGGTGCTGCATAAAACCAGAGATTGAAATGAGCACAGATAAAGTTCCTTAAGCCAAATATGGAATAGACAAGAGCTACTCCTTGCTCAACGAAATGGACTCAACACCGCATATTAAACGCCTAAGAATGTACCTGACTCTTAAGTATCTTAAAACCTATGGATTGCTATGTCTCCGAAAGAGAATCAAGCATGTGTACAGGGACATAAACGCAGCAGTGATAGGATTGGAGAGGTTCGGTGAGCAAATGAAGACCCTTTGAAGTCATATTGCATGGTACCCATTCCACGGGTTTCAACTACCCAGGTTTAAGGTATTCTTCCTTCAGCTAAAACATGCATGTGGAACCTAGAGTATGATCAACCATGTGATCGGGAGACGTGTTCAAATATGTCTCAGTTTTCGTACCCTGGTACTCGGGTGCAACATTCCAGACGCTTTACTAACACTCTCCCCACTTGGAGAGTCAGTCCCTTTAACCTCCTGTTTGGCCCAGTTTGCAATTTCTGCGGAAGATGAACAGGAATAGCGAGAACCAATGAGAGACTAGCTGGAGGTGTCTGGACGGGCAAATTTAACTCTCATTTCCCACCAGGAAGAGGAAATAACCAAAGGCTCAGCGTGCCGTGCCGGAACCAGATTAGGGCCTGAAGCCATCCTGCGGTGTTGCGGCCAGCTCACAAGAAAACGAGTTGAAGAAAGGAGCTCAGGGGCACTGTAATTCACAAACCTGCAGAGTTATAAATGACAACTATCGTCCAAAAATATACTGAAGTAAGGCTGCCAAGAGGACTTGAAAGCGGGGCAGAATTGCAGGAAACCGATTTCAGGAGGTAGACTGGAATTGCATTGAAAGCATAGGAAAAGAGGCAGAACGTCCACAATGATGCACTTGGCCAAAAAGGGCGTATGCGTTTTTTCCTGAATATATTCAGGAAAGAACGCATACGCCCTTTTTGGCCAACCAAGCAAGCTTGCAAAGGAAATCTGCACTACAATGAAGTCTCACTTCCCCCCGGTCAAAAGGGCCATCTGAAAAAAGTGTAAAATCCAGAAAGGCAGGACAGGCCATGGAGAACTGGGAGCCTTGTTATGCTGATGGGCGGGATGTAAACTGCCAACAGACACTCGGGAGAAGTGTATGGTGTTTCCTGAAACATCTAAAAAACAAAGCAACAGAGCCTAGGGCACTTCCACTTATGGTCCTATAGCTTAGGGAAATTAAAATCAAAAAGACACAGCCACCCCAATGTTTGGGACGCCTCTGTTTACAAGAACCTCGTTTACCGTACAAGTTCAATATCACAGAAAGAGAAAAATGGATAAAGAACTTGTGGTACTTACGTACAATGCAGTATCACTCAGCAGTGAAATCTATGTCATCAGGCCCGTAGCAGCACAATGAGTGGATTCAGGTACGATGATTCTAACTGAAATAAGTCACACAGAAAAAGAAACATCATAAGATATCAGTAATACACGGAATGTCAACTTGGCTACACAGGAACTGAATTACAGAACAGAACAGGGTCTCAAATTTAGAAAACCAACTTATGCTTGTTTAAGGGTAAAGGTGAGTTGGGGTGCTGCATAAAACCAGAGATTGAAATGAGCACAGATAAAGTTCCTTAAGCCAAATATGGAATAGACAAGAGCTACTCCTTGCTCAACGAAATGGACTCAACACCGCATATTAAACGCCTAAGAATGTACCTGACTCTTAAGTATCTTAAAACCTATGGATTGCTATGTCTCCGAAAGAGAATCAAGCATGTGTACAGGGACATAAACGCAGCAGTGATAGGATTGGAGAGGTTCGGTGAGCAAATGAAGAGCCTTTGAAGTCATATTGCATGGTACCCATTCCACGGGTTTCAACTACCCAGGTTTAAGGTATTCTTCTTTCAGCTAAAACATGCATGTGGAACCTAGAGTATGATCAACCATGTGATCGGGAGACGTGTTCAAATATGTCTCAGTTTTCGTACCCTGGTACTCGGGTGCAACATTCCAGACGCTTTACTAACACTCTCCCGACTTGGAGAGTCAGTCCCTTTAACCTCCTGTTTGGCCCAGTTTGCAATTTCTGCGGAAGATGAACAGGAATAGCGAGAACCAATGAGAGACTAGCTGGAGGTGTCTGGACGGGCAAATTTAACTCCCATTTCCCACCAGGAAGAGGAAAGAACCAAAGGCTCAGCGTGCCGTGCCGGAACCAGATTAGGGCCTGAAGCCATCCTGCGGTGTTGCGGCCAGCTCACAAGAAAGCGAGTTGAAGAAAGGAGCTCAGGGGCACTGTAATTCACAAACCTGCAGAGTTATAAATGACAACTATCGTCCAAAAATATACTGAAGTAAGGCTGCCAAGAGGACTTGAAAGCGGGGCAGAATTGCAGGAAACCGATTTCAGGAGGTAGACTGGAATTGCATTGAAAGCATAGGAAAAGAGGCAGAACGTCCACAATGATGCACTTGGCCAAAAAGGGCGTATGCGTTTTTTCCTGAATATATTCAGGAAAAAACGCATACGCCCTTTTTGGCCAACCAAGCAAGCTTGCAAAGGAAATCTGCACTACAATGAAGTCTCACTTCCCCCCGGTCAAAAGGGCCATCTGAAAAAAGTGTAAAATCCAGAAAGGCAGGACAGGCCATGGAGAACTGGGAGCCTTGTTATGCTGATGGGCGGGATGTAAACTGCCAACAGACACTCGGGAGAAGTGTATGGTGTTTCCTGAAACATCTAAAAAACAAAGCAACAGAGCCTAGGGCACTTCCACTTATGGTCCTATAGCTTAGGGAAATTAAAATCAAAAAGATACAGCCACCCCAATGTTTGGGACGCCTCTGTTTACAAGAACCTCGTTTACCGTACAAGTTCAATATCACAGAAAGTGAAAAATGGATAAAGAACTTGTGGTACTTACGTACAATGCAGTATCACTCAGCAGTGAAATCTATGTCATCAGGCCCGTAGCAGCACAATGAGTGGATTCAGGTACGATGATTCTAACTGAAATAAGTCACACAGAAAAAGAAACATCATAAGATATCAGTAATACACGGAATGTAAACTTGGCTACACAGGAACTGAATTACAGAACAGAACAGGGTCTCAAATTTAGAAAACCAACTTATGCTTGTTTAAGGGGAAAGGTGAGTTGGGGTGCTGCATAAAACCAGAGATTGAAATGAGCACAGATAAAGTTCCTTAAGCCAAATATGGAATAGACAAGAGCTACTCCTTGCTCAACGAAATGGACTCAACACCGCATATTAAACGCCTAAGAATGTACCTGACTCTTAAGTATCTTAAAACCTATGGATTGCTATGTCTCCGAAAGAGAATCAAGCATGTGTACAGGGACATAAACGCAGCAGTGATAGGATTGGAGAGGTTCGGTGAGCAAATGAAGACCCTTTGAAGTCATATTGCATGGTACCCATTCCACGGGTTTCAACTACCCAGGTTTAAGGTATTCTTCCTTCAGCTAAAACATGCATGTGGAACCTAGAGTATGATCAACCATGTGATCGGGAGACGTGTTCAAATATGTCTCAGTTTTTGTACCCTGGTACTCGGGTGCAACATTCCAGACGCTTTACTAACACTCTCCCGACTTGGAGAGTCAGTCCCTTTAACCTCCTGTTTGGCCCAGTTTGCAATTTCTGCGGAAGATGAACAGGAATAGTGAGAACCAATGAGAGACTAGCTGGAGGTGTCTGGACGGGCAAATTTAACTCTCATTTCCCACCAGGAAGAGGAAATAACCAAAGGCTCAGCGTGCCGTGCCGGAACCAGATTAGGGCCTGAAGCCATCCTGCGGTGTTGCGGCCAGCTCACAAGAAAACTAGTTGAAGAAAGGAGCTCAGGGGCACTGTAATTCACAAACCTGCAGAGTTATAAATGACAGCTATCGTCCAAAAATATACTGAAGTAAGGCTGCCAAGAGGACTTGAAAGTGGGGCAGAATTGCAGGAAACCGATTTCAGGAGGTAGACTGGAATTGCATTGAAAGCATAGGAAAAGAGGCAGAACGTCCACAATGATGCACTTGGCCAAAAAGGGCGTATGTGTTTTTTCCTGAATATATTCAGGAAAAAACGCATACGCCCTTTTTGGCCAACCAAGCAAGCTTGCAAAGGAAATCTGCACTACAATGAAGTCTCACTTCCCGCCGGTCAAAAGGGCCATCTGAAAAAAGTGTAAAATCCAGAAAGGCAGGACAGGCCATGGAGAACTGGGAGCCTTGTTATGCTGATGGGAGGGATGTAAACTGCCAACAGACACTCGGGAGAAGTGTATGGTGTTTCCTGAAACATCTAAAAAACAAAGCAACAGAGCCTAGGGCACTTCCACTTATGGTCCTATAGCTTAGGGAAATTAAAATCAAAAAGACACAGCCACCCCAATGTTTGGGACGCCTCTGTTTACAAGAACCTCGTTTACCGTACAAGTTCAATATCACAGAAAGTGAAAAATGGATAAAGAACTTGTGGTACTTACGTACAATGCAGTATCACTCAGCAGTGAAATCTATGTCATCAGGCCCGTAGCAGCACAATGAGTGGATTCAGGTACGATGATTCTAACTGAAATAAGTCACACAGAAAAAGAAACATCATAAGATATCAGTAATACACGGAATGTCAACTTGGCTACACAGGAACTGAATTACAGAACAGAACAGGGTCTCAAATTTAGAAAACCAACTTATGCTTGTTTAAGGGTAAAGGTGAGTTGGGGTGCTGCATAAAACCAGAGATTGAAATGAGCACAGATAAAGTTCCTTAAGCCAAATATGGAATAGACAAGAGCTACTCCTTGCTCAACGAAATGGACTCAACACCGCATATTAAACACCTAAGAATGTACCTGACTCTTAAGTATCTTAAAACCTATGGATTGCTATGTCTCCGAAAGAGAATCAAGCATGTGTACAGGGACATAAACGCAGCAGTGATAGGATTGGAGAGGTTCGGTGAGCAAATGAAGAGCCTTTGAAGTCATATTGCATGGTACCCATTCCACGGGTTTCAACTACCCAGGTTTAAGGTATTCTTCCTTCAGCTAAAACATGCATGTGGAACCTAGAGTATGATCAACCATGTGATCGGGAGACGTGTTCAAATATGTCTCAGTTTTCGTACCCTGGTACTCGGGTGCAACATTCCAGACGCTTTACTAACACTCTCCCGACTTGGAGAGTCAGTCCCTTTAACCTCCTGTTTGGCCCAGTTTGCAATTTCTGCGGAAGATGAACAGGAATAGCGAGAACCAATGAGAGACTAGCTGGAGGTGTCTGGACGGGCAAATTTAACTCCCATTTCCCACCAGGAAGAGGAAAGAACCAAAGGCTCAGTGTGCCGTGCCGGAACCAGATTAGGGCCTGAAGCCATCCTGCGGTGTTGCGGCCAGCTCACAAGAAAGCGAGTTGAAGAAAGGAGCTCAGGGGCACTGTAATTCACAAACCTGCAGAGTTATAAATGACAACTATCGTCCAAAAATATACTGAAGTAAGGCTGCCAAGAGGACTTGAAAGCGGGGCAGAATTGCAGGAAACCGATTTCAGGAGGTAGACTGGAATTGCATTGAAAGCATAGGAAAAGAGGCAGAACGTCCACAATGATGCACTTGGCCAAAAAGGGCGTATGCGTTTTTTCCTGAATATATTCAGGAAAGAACGCATACGCCCTTTTTGGCCATCCAAGCAAACTTGCAAAGGAAATCTGCACTACAATGAAGTCTCACTTCCCCCCGGTCAAAAGGGCCATCTGAAAAAAGTGTAAAATCCAGAAAGGCAGGACAGGCCATGGAGAACTGGGAGCCTTGTTATGCTGATGGGCGGGATGTAAATTGCCAACAGACACTTGGGAGAAGTGTATGGTGTTTCCTGAAACATCTAAAAAACAAAGCAACAGAGCCTAGGGCACTTCCACTTATGGTCCTATAGCTTAGGGAAATTAAAATCAAAAAGACACAGCCACCCCAATGTTTGGGACGCCTCTGTTTACAAGAACCTCGTTTACCGTACAAGTTCAATATCACAGAAAGTGAAAAATGGATAAAGAACTTGTGGTACTTACGTACAATGCAGTATCACTCAGCAGTGAAATCTATGTCATCAGGCCCGTAGCAGCACAATGAGTGGATTCAGGTACGATGATTCTAACTGAAATAAGTCACACAGAAAAAGAAACATCATAAGATATCAGTAATACACGGAATGTAAACTTGGCTACACAGGAACTGAATTACAGAACAGAACAGGGTCTCAACTTTAGAAAACCAACTTATGCTTGTTTAAGGGTAAAGGTGAGTTGGGGTGCTGCATAAAACCAGAGATTGAAATGAGCACAGATAAAGTTCCTTAAGCCAAATATGGAATAGACAAGAGCTACTCCTTGCTCAACGAAATGGACTCAACACCGCATATTAAACGCCTAAGAATGTACCTGACTCTTAAGTATCTTAAAACCTATGGATTGCTATGTCTCCGAAAGAGAATCAAGCATGTGTACAGGGACATAAACGCAGCAGTGATAGGATTGGAGAGGTTCGGTGAGCAAATGAAGACCCTTTGAAGTCATATTGCATGGTACCCATTCCACGGGTCTCAACTCTCCAGGTTTAAGGTATTCTTCCTTCAGCTAAAACATGCATGTGGATCCTAGAGTATGATCAACCATGTGATCGGGAGACGTGTTCAAATATGTCTCAGTTTTCGTACCCTGGTACTCGGGTGCAACATTCCAGACGCTTTACTAACACTCTCCCGACTTGGAGAGTCAGTCCCTTTAACCTCCTGTTTGGCCCAGTTTGCAATTTCTGCGGAAGATGAACAGGAATAGCGAGAACCAATGAGAGACTAGCTGGAGGTGTCTGGACGGGCAAATTTAACTCCCATTTCCCACCAGGAAGAGGAAAGAACCAAAGGCTCAGTGTGCCGTGCCGGAACCAGATTAGGGCCTGAAGCCATCCTGCGGTGTTGCGGCCAGCTCACAAGAAAGCGAGTTGAAGAAAGGAGCTCAGGGGCACTGTAATTCACAAACCTGCAGAGTTATAAATGACAACTATCGTCCAAAAATATACTGAAGTAAGGCTGCCAAGAGGACTTGAAAGCGGGGCAGAATTGCAGGAAACCGATTTCAGGAGGTAGACTGGAATTGCATTGAAAGCATAGGAAAAGAGGCAGAACGTCCACAATGATGCACTTGGCCAAAAAGGGCGTATGCGTTTTTTCCTGAATATATTCAGGAAAGAACGCATACGCCCTTTTTGGCCATCCAAGCAAACTTGCAAAGGAAATCTGCACTACAATGAAGTCTCACTTCCCCCCGGTCAAAAGGGCCATCTGAAAAAAGTGTAAAATCCAGAAAGGCAGGACAGGCCATGGAGAACTGGGAGCCTTGTTATGCTGATGGGCGGGATGTAAATTGCCAACAGACACTCGGGAGAAGTGTATGGTGTTTCCTGAAACATCTAAAAAACAAAGCAACAGAGCCTAGGGCACTTCCACTTATGGTCCTATAGCTTAGGGAAATTAAAATCAAAAAGACACAGCCACCCCAATGTTTGGGATGCCTCTGTTTACAAGAACCTCGTTTACCGTACAAGTTCAATATCACAGAAAGTGAAAAATGGATAAAGAACTTGTGGTACTTACGTACAATGCAGTATCACTCAGCAGTGAAATCTATGTCATCAGGCCCGTAGCAGCACAATGAGTGGATTCAGGTACGATGATTCTAACTGAAATAAGTCACACAGAAAAAGAAACATCATAAGATATCAGTAATATACGGAATGTAAACTTGGCTACACAGGAACTGAATTACAGAACAGAACAGGGTCTCAACTTTAGAAAACCAACTTATGCTTGTTTAAGGGTAAAGGTGAGTTGGGGTGCTGCATAAAACCAGAGATTGAAATGAGCACAGATAAAGTTCCTTAAGCCAAATATGGAATAGACAAGAGCTACTCCTTGCTCAACGAAATGGACTCAACACCGCATATTAAACGCCTAAGAATGTACCTGACTCTTAAGTATCTTAAAACCTATGGATTGCTATGTCTCCGAAAGAGAATCAAGCATGTGTACAGGGACATAAACGCAGCAGTGATAGGATTGGAGAGGTTCGGTGAGCAAATGAAGACCCTTTGAAGTCATATTGCATGGTACCCATTCCACGGGTTTCAACTACCCAGGTTTAAGGTATTCTTCCTTCAGCTAAAACATGCATGTGGAACCTAGAGTATGATCAACCATGTGATCGGGAGACGTGTTCAAATATGTCTCAGTTTTCGTACCCTGGTACTCGGGTGCAACATTCCAGACGCTTTACTAACACTCTCCCGACTTGGAGAGTCAGTCCCTTTAACCTCCTGTTTGGCCCAGTTTGCAATTTCTGCGGAAGATGAACAGGAATAGCGAGAACCAATGAGAGACTAGCTGGAGGTGTCTGGACGGGCAAATTTAACTCTCATTTCCCACCAGGAAGAGGAAATAACCAAAGGCTCAGCGTGCCGTGCCGGAACCAGATTAGGGCCTGAAGCCATCCTGCGGTGTTGCGGCCAGCTCACAAGAAAACGAGTTGAAGAAAGGAGCTCCGGGGCACTGTAATTCACAAACCTGCAGAGTTATAAATGACAACTATCGTCCAAAAATATACTGAAGTAAGGCTGCCAAGAGGACTTGAAAGCGGGGCAGAATTGCAGGAAACCGATTTCAGGAGGTAGACTGGAATTGCATTGAAAGCATAGGAAAAGAGGCAGAACGTCCACAATGATGCACTTGGCCAAAAAGGGCGTATGCGTTTTTTCCTGAATATATTCAGGAAAAAACGCATACGCCCTTTTTGGCCAACCAAGCAAGCTTGCAAAGGAAATCTGCACTACAATGAAGTCTCACTTCCCCCCGGTCAAAAGGGCCATCTGAAAAAAGTGTAAAATCCAGAAAGGCAGGACAGGCCATGGAGAACTGGGAGCCTTGTTATGCTGATGGGCGGGATGTAAATTGCCAACAGACACTCGGGAGAAGTGTATGGTGTTTCCTGAAACATCTAAAAAACAAAGCAACAGAGCCTAGGGCACTTCCGCTTATGGTCCTATAGCTTAGGGAAATTAAAATCAAAAAGACACAGCCACCCCAAAGTTTGGGACGCCTCTGTTTACAAGAACCTCGTTTACCGTACAAGTTCAATATCACAGAAAGTGAAAAATGGATAAAGAACTTGTGGTACTTACGTACAATGCAGTATCACTCAGCAGTGAAATCTATGTCATCAGGCCCGTAGCAGCACAATGAGTGGATTCAGGTACGATGATTCTAACTGAAATAAGTCACACAGAAAAAGAAACATCATAAGATATCAGTAATACACGGAATGTCAACTTGGCTACACAGGAACTGAATTACAGAACAGAACAGTGTCTCAAATTTAGAAAACCAACTTATGCTTGTTTAAGGGTAAAGGTGAGTTGGGGTGCTGCATAAAACCAGAGATTGAAATGAGCACAGATAAAGTTCCTTAAGCCAAATATGGAATAGACAAGAGCTACTCCTTGCTCAACGAAATGGACTCAACACCGCATATTAAACGCCTAAGAATGTACCTGACTCTTAAGTATCTTAAAACCTATGGATTGCTATGTCTCCGAAAGAGAATCAAGCATGTGTACAGGGACATAAACGCAGCAGTGATAGGATTGGAGAGGTTCGGTGAGCAAATGAAGACCCTTTGAAGTCATATTGCATGGTACCCATTCCACGGGTTTCAACTACCCAGGTTTAAGGTATTCTTCCTTCAGCTAAAACATGCATGTGGAACCTAGAGTATGATCAACCATGTGATCGGGAGACGTGTTCAAATATGTCTCAGTTTTCGTACCCTGGTACTCGGGTGCAACATTCCAGACGCTTTACTAACACTCTCCCCACTTGGAGAGTCAGTCCCTTTAACCTCCTGTTTGGCCCAGTTTGCAATTTCTGCGGAAGATGAACAGGAATAGCGAGAACCAATGAGAGACTAGCTGGAGGTGTCTGGACGGGCAAATTTAACTCTCATTTCCCACCAGGAAGAGGAAATAACCAAAGGCTCAGCGTGCCGTGCCGGAACCAGATTAGGGCCTGAAGCCATCCTGCGGTGTTGCGGCCAGCTCACAAGAAAACGAGTTGAAGAAAGGAGCTCAGGGGCACTGTAATTCACAAACCTGCAGAGTTATAAATGACAACTATCGTCCAAAAATATACTGAAGTAAGGCTGCCAAGAGGACTTGAAAGCGGGGCAGAATTGCAGGAAACCGATTTCAGGAGGTAGACTGGAATTGCATTGAAAGCATAGGAAAAGAGGCAGAACGTCCACAATGATGCACTTGGCCAAAAAGGGCGTATGCGTTTTTTCCTGAATATATTCAGGAAAAAACGCATACGCCCTTTTTGGCCAACCAAGCAAGCTTGCAAAGGAAATCTGCACTACAATGAAGTCTCACTTCCCCCCGGTCAAAAGGGCCATCTGAAAAAAGTGTAAAATCCAGAAAGGCAGGACAGGCCATGGAGAACTGGGAGCCTTGTTATGCTGATGGGCGGGATGTAAACTGCCAACAGACACTCGGGAGAAGTGTATGGTGTTTCCTGAAACATCTAAAAAACAAAGCAACAGAGCCTAGGGCACTTCCACTTATGGTCCTATAGCTTAGGGAAATTAAAATCAAAAAGACACAGCCACCCCAATGTTTGGGACGCCTCTGTTTACAAGAACCTCGTTTACCGTACAAGTTCAATATCACAGAAAGTGAAAAATGGATAAAGAACTTGTGGTACTTACGTACAATGCAGTATCACTCAGCAGTGAAATCTATGTCATCAGGCCCGTAGCAGCACAATGAGTGGATTCAGGTACGATGATTCTAACTGAAATAAGTCACACAGAAAAAGAAACATCATAAGATATCAGTAATACACGGAATGTAAACTTGGCTACACAGGAACTGAATTACAGAACAGAACAGGGTCTCAAATTTAGAAAACCAACTTATGCTTGTTTAAGGGTAAAGGTGAGTTGGGGTGCTGCATAAAACCAGAGATTGAAATGAGCACAGATAAAGTTCCTTAAGCCAAATATGGAATAGACAAGAGCTACTCCTTGCTCAACGAAATGGACTCAACACTGCATATTAAACGCCTAAGAATGTACCTGACTCTTAAGTATCTTAAAACCTATGGATTGCTATGTCTCCGAAAGAGAATCAAGCATGTGTACAGGGACATAAACGCAGCAGTGATAGGATTGGAGAGGTTCGGTGAGCAAATGAAGACCCTTTGAAGTCATATTGCATGGTACCCATTCCACGGGTTTCAACTACCCAGGTTTAAGGTATTCTTCCTTCAGCTAAAACATGCATGTGGAACCTAGAGTATGATCAACCATGTGATCGGGAGACGTGTTCAAATATGTCTCAGTTTTCGTACCCTGGTACTCGGGTGCAACATTCCAGACGCTTTACTAACACTCTCCCCACTTGGAGAGTCAGTCCCTTTAACCTCCTGTTTGGCCCAGTTTGCAATTTCTGCGGAAGATGAACAGGAATAGCGAGAACCAATGAGAGACTAGCTGGAGGTGTCTGGACGGGCAAATTTAACTCTCATTTCCCACCAGGAAGAGGAAATAACCAAAGGCTCAGCGTGCCGTGCCGGAACCAGATTAGGGCCTGAAGCCATCCTGCGGTGTTGCGGCCAGCTCACAAGAAAACGAGTTGAAGAAAGGAGCTCAGGGGCACTGTAATTCACAAACCTGCAGAGTTATAAATGACAACTATCGTCCAAAAATATACTGAAGTAAGGCTGCCAAGAGGACTTGAAAGCGGGGCAGAATTGCAGGAAACCGATTTCAGGAGGTAGACTGGAATTGCATTGAAAGCATAGGAAAAGAGGCAGAACGTCCACAATGATGCACTTGGCCAAAAAGGGCGTATGCGTTTTTTCCTGAATATATTCAGGAAAAAATGCATACGCCCTTTTTGGCCAACCAAGCAAGCTTGCAAAGGAAATCTGCACTACAATGAAGTCTCACTTCCCCCCGGTCAAAAGGGCCATCTGAAAAAAGTGTAAAATCCAGAAAGGCAGAACAGGCCATGGAGAACTGGGAGCCTTGTTATGCTGATGGGCGGGATGTAAACTGCCAACAGACACTCGGGAGAAGTGTATGGTGTTTCCTGAAACATCTAAAAAACAAAGCAACAGAGGCTAGGGCACTTCCACTTATGGTCCTATAGCTTAGGGAAATTAAAATCAAAAAGATACAGCCACCCCAATGTTTGGGACGCCTCTGTTTACAAGAACCTCGTTTACCGTACAAGTTCAATATCACAGAAAGTGAAAAATGGATAAAGAACTTGTGGTACTTACGTACAATGCAGTATCACTCAGCAGTGAAATCTATGCCATCAGGCCCGTAGCAGCACAATGAGTGGATTCAGGTACGATGATTCTAACTGAAATAAGTCACACAGAAAAAGAAACATCATAAGATATCAGTAATACACGGAATGTAAACTTGGCTACACAGGAACTGAATTACAGAACAGAACAGGGTCTCAAATTTAGAAAACCAACTTATGCTTGTTTAAGGGTAAAGGTGAGTTGGGGTGCTGCATAAAACCAGAGATTGAAATGAGCACAGATAAAGTTCCTTAAGCCAAATATGGAATAGACAAGAGCTACTCCTTGCTCAACGAAATGGACTCAACACCGCATATTAAACGCCTAAGAATGTACCTGACTCTTAAGTATCTTAAAACCTATGGATTGCTATGTCTCCGAAAGAGAATCAAGCATGTGTACAGGGACATAAACGCAGCAGTGATAGGATTGGAGAGGTTCGGTGAGCAAATGAAGACCCTTTGAAGTCATATTGCATGGTACCCATTCCACGGGTTTCAACTACCCAGGTTTAAGGTATTCTTCCTTCAGCTAAAACATGCATGTGGAACCTAGAGTATGATCAACCATGTGATCGGGAGACGTGTTCAAATATGTCTCAGTTTTCGTACCCTGGTACTCGGGTGCAACATTCCAGACGCTTTACTAACACTCTCCCGACTTGGAGAGTCAGTCCCTTTAACCTCCTGTTTGGCCCAGTTTGCAATTTCTGCGGAAGATGAACAGGAATAGCGAGAACCAATGAGAGACTAGCTGGAGGTGTCTGGACGGGCAAATTTAACTCTCATTTCCCACCAGGAAGAGGAAATAACCAAAGGCTCAGCGTGCCGTGCCGGAACCAGATTAGGGCCTGAAGCCATCCTGCGGTGTTGCGGCCAGCTCACAAGAAAACGAGTTGAAGAAAGGAGCTCAGGGGCACTGTAATTCACAAACCTGCAGAGTTATAAATGACAACTATCGTCCAAAAATATACTGAAGTAAGGCTGCCAAGAGGACTTGAAAGCGGGGCAGAATTGCAGGAAACCGATTTCAGGAGGTAGACTGGAATTGCATTGAAAGCATAGGAAAAGAGGCAGAACGTCCACAATGATGCACTTGGCCAAAAAGGGCGTATGCGTTTTTTCCTGAATATATTCAGGAAAAAACGCATACGCCCTTTTTGGCCAACCAAGCAAGCTTGCAAAGGAAATCTGCACTACAATGAAGTCTCACTTCACCCCGGTCAAAAGGGCCATCTGAAAAAAGTGTAAAATCCAGAAAGGCAGAACAGGCCATGGAGAACTGGGAGCCTTGTTATGCTGATGGGCGGGATGTAAACTGCCAACAGACACTCGGGAGAAGTGTATGGTGTTTCCTGAAACATCTAAAAAACAAAGCAACAGAGCCTAGGGCACTTCCACTTATGGTCCTATAGCTTAGGGAAATTAAAATCAAAAAGATACAGCCACCCCAATGTTTGGGACGCCTCTGTTTACAAGAACCTCGTTTACCGTACAAGTTCAATATCACAGAAAGTGAAAAATGGATAAAGAACTTGTGGTACTTACGTACAATGCAGTATCACTCAGCAGTGAAATCTATGCCATCAGGCCCGTAGCAGCACAATGAGTGGATTCAGGTACGATGATTCTAACTGAAATAAGTCTCACAGAAAAAGAAACATCATAAGATATCAGTAATACACGGAATGTCAACTTGGCTACACAGGAACTGAATTACAGAACAGAACAGGGTCTCAAATTTAGAAAACCAACTTATGCTTGTTTAAGGGTAAAGGTGAGTTGGGGTGCTGCATAAAACCAGAGATTGAAATGAGCACAGATAAAGTTCCTTAAGCCAAATATGGAATAGACAAGAGCTACTCCTTGCTCAACGAAATGGACTCAACACCGCATATTAAACGCCTAAGAATGTACCTGACTCTTAAGTATCTTAAAACCTATGGATTGCTATGTCTCCGAAAGAGAATCAAGCATGTGTACAGGGACATAAACGCAGCAGTGATAGGATTGGAGAGGTTCGGTGAGCAAATGAAGAGCCTTTGAAGTCATATTGCATGGTACCCATTCCACGGGTTTCAACTACCCAGGTTTAAGGTATTCTTCCTTCAGCTAAAACATGCATGTGGAACCTAGAGTATGATCAACCATGTGATCGGGAGACGTGTTCAAATATGTCTCAGTTTTCGTACCCTGGTACTCGGGTGCAACATTCCAGACGCTTTACTAACACTCTCCCCACTTGGAGAGTCAGTCCCTTTAACCTCCTGTTTGGCCCAGTTTGCAATTTCTGCGGAAGATGAACAGGAATAGCGAGAACCAATGAGAGACTAGCTGGAGGTGTCTGGACGGGCAAATTTAACTCTCATTTCCCACCAGGAAGAGGAAATAACCAAAGGCTCAGCGTGCCGTGCCGGAACCAGATTAGGGCCTGAAGCCATCCTGCGGTGTTGCGGCCAGCTCACAAGAAAACGAGTTGAAGAAAGGAGCTCAGGGGCACTGTAATTCACAAACCTGCAGAGTTATAAATGACAACTATCGTCCAAAAATATACTGAAGTAAGGCTGCCAAGAGGACTTGAAAGCGGGGCAGAATTGCAGGAAACCGATTTCAGGAGGTAGACTGGAATTGCATTGAAAGCATAGGAAAAGAGGCAGAACGTCCACAATGATGCACTTGGCCAAAAAGGGCGTATGCGTTTTTTCCTGAATATATTCAGGAAAAAACGCATACGCCCTTTTTGGCCAACCAAGCAAGCTTGCAAAGGAAATCTGCACTACAATGAAGTCTCACTTCCCCCCGGTCAAAAGGGCCATCTGAAAAAAGTGTAAAATCCAGAAAGGCAGAACAGGCCATGGAGAACTGGGAGCCTTGTTATGCTGATGGGCGGGATGTAAACTGCCAACAGACACTCGGGAGAAGTGTATGGTGTTTCCTGAAACATCTAAAAAACAAAGCAACAGAGCCTAGGGCACTTCCACTTATGGTCCTATAGCTTAGGGAAATTAAAATCAAAAAGATACAGCCACCCCAATGTTTGGGACGCCTCTGTTTACAAGAACCTCGTTTACCGTACAAGTTCAATATCACAGAAAGTGAAAAATGGATAAGGAACTTGTGGTACTTACGTACAATGCAGTATCACTCAGCAGTGAAATCTATGCCATCAGGCCCGTAGCAGCACAATGAGTGGATTCAGGTACGATGATTCTAACTGAAATAAGTCACACAGAAAAAGAAACATCATAAGATATCAGTAATACACGGAATGTCAACTTGGCTACACAGGAACTGAATTACAGAACAGAACAGGGTCTCAAATTTAGAAAACCAACTTATGCTTGTTTAAGGGTAAAGGTGAGTTGGGGTGCTGCATAAAACCAGAGATTGAAATGAGCACAGATAAAGTTCCTTAAGCCAAATATGGAATAGACAAGAGCTACTCCTTGCTCAACGAAATGGACTCAACACCGCATATTAAACGCCTAAGAATGTACCTGACTCTTAAGTATCTTAAAACCTATGGATTGCTATGTCTCCGAAAGAGAATCAAGCATGTGTACAGGGACATAAACGCAGCAGTGATAGGATTGGAGAGGTTCGGTGAGCAAATGAAGACCCTTTGAAGTCATATTGCATGGTACCCATTCCACGGGTTTCAACTACCCAGGTTTAAGGTATTCTTCCTTCAGCTAAAACATGCATGTGGAACCTAGAGTATGATCAACCATGTGATCGGGAGACGTGTTCAAATATGTCTCAGTTTTCGTACCCTGGTACTCGGGTGCAACATTCCAGACGCTTTACTAACACTCTCCCGACTTGGAGAGTCAGTCCCTTTAACCTCCTGTTTGGCCCAGTTTGCAATTTCTGCGGAAGATGAACAGGAATAGCGAGAACCAATGAGAGACTAGCTGGAGGTGTCTGGACGGGCAAATTTAACTCTCATTTCCCACCAGGAAGAGGAAATAACCAAAGGCTCAGCGTGCCGTGCCGGAACCAGATTAGGGCCTGAAGCCATCCTGCGGTGTTGCGGCCAGCTCACAAGAAAACGAGTTGAAGAAAGGAGCTCAGGGGCACTGTAATTCACAAACCTGCAGAGTTATAAATGACAACTATCGTCCAAAAATATACTGAAGTAAGGCTGCCAAGAGGACTTGAAAGCGGGGCAGAATTGCAGGAAACCAATTTCAGGAGGTAGACTGGAATTGCATTGAAAGCATAGGAAAAGAGGCAGAACGTCCACAATGATGCACTTGGCCAAAAAGGGCGTATGCGTTTTTTCCTGAATATATTCAGGAAAAAACGCATACGCCCTTTTTGGCCAACCAAGCAAGCTTGCAAAGGAAATCTGCACTACAATGAAGTCTCACTTCCCCCCGGTCAAAAGGGCCATCTGAAAAAAGTGTAAAATCCAGAAAGGCAGAACAGGCCATGGAGAACTGGGAGCCTTGTTATGCTGATGGGCGGGATGTAAACTGCCAACAGACACTCGGGAGAAGTGTATGGTGTTTCCTGAAACATCTAAAAAACAAAGCAACAGAGCCTAGGGCACTTCCACTTATGGTCCTATAGCTTAGGGAAATTAAAATCAAAAAGATACAGCCACCCCAATGTTTGGGACGCCTCTGTTTACAAGAACCTCATTTACCGTACAAGTTCAATATCACAGAAAGTGAAAAATGGATAAAGAACTTGTGGTACTTACGTACAATGCAGTATCACTCAGCAGTGAAATCTATGCCATCAGGCCCGTAGCAGCACAATGAGTGGATTCAGGTACGATGATTCTAACTGAAATAAGTCACACAGAAAAAGAAACATCATAAGATATCAGTAATACACGGAATGTCAACTTGGCTACACAGGAACTGAATTACAGAACAGAACAGGGTCTCAAATTTAGAAAACCAACTTATGCTTGTTTAAGGGTAAAGGTGAGTTGGGGTGCTGCATAAAACCAGAGATTGAAATGAGCACAGATAAAGTTCCTTAAGCCAAATATGGAATAGACAAGAGCTACTCCTTGCTCAACGAAATGGACTCAACACCGCATATTAAACGCCTAAGAATGTACCTGACTCTTAAGTATCTTAAAACCTATGGATTGCTATGTCTCCGAAAGAGAATCAAGCATGTGTACAGGGACATAAACGCAGCAGTGATAGGATTGGAGAGGTTCGGTGAGCAAATGAAGACCCTTTGAAGTCATATTGCATGGTACCCATTCCACGGGTTTCAACTACCCAGGTTTAAGGTATTCTTCCTTCAGCTAAAACATGCATGTGGAACCTAGAGTATGATCAACCATGTGATCGGGAGACGTGTTCAAATATGTCTCAGTTTTCGTACCCTGGTACTCGGGTGCAACATTCCAGACGCTTTACTAACACTCTCCCCACTTGGAGAGTCAGTCCCTTTAACCTCCTGTTTGGCCCAGTTTGCAATTTCTGCGGAAGATGAACAGGAATAGCGAGAACCAATGAGAGACTAGCTGGAGGTGTCTGGACGGGCAAATTTAACTCTCATTTCCCACCAGGAAGAGGAAATAACCAAAGGCTCAGCGTGCCGTGCCGGAACCAGATTAGGGCCTGAAGCCATCCTGCGGTGTTGCGGCCAGCTCACAAGAAAACGAGTTGAAGAAAGGAGCTCAGGGGCACTGTAATTCACAAACCTGCAGAGTTATAAATGACAACTATCGTCCAAAAATATACTGAAGTAAGGCTGCCAAGAGGACTTGAAAGCGGGGCAGAATTGCAGGAAACCGATTTCAGGAGGTAGACTGGAATTGCATTGAAAGCATAGGAAAAGAGGCAGAATGTCCACAATGATGCACTTGGCAAAAAGGGCGTATGCGTTTTTTCCTGAATATATTCAGGAAAAAACGCATACGCCCTTTTTGGCCAACCAAGCAAGCTTGCAAAGGAAATCTGCACTACAATGAAGTCTCACTTCCCCCCGGTCAAAAGGGCCATCTGAAAAAAGTGTAAAATCCAGAAAGGCAGGACAGGCCATGGAGAACTGGGAGCCTTGTTATGCTGATGGGCGGGATGTAAACTGCCAACAGACACTCAGGAGAAGTGTATGGTGTTTCCTGAAACATCTAAAAAACAAAGCAACAGAGCCTAGGGCACTTCCACTTATGGTCCTATAGCTTAGGGAAATTAAAATCAAAAAGATACAGCCACCCCAATGTTTGGGACGCCTCTGTTTACAAGAACCTCGTTTACCGTACAAGATCAATATCACAGAAAGTGAAAAATGGATAAAGAACTTGTGGTACTTACGTACAATGCAGTATCACTCAGCAGTGAAATCTATGCCATCAGGCCCGTAGCAGCACAATGAGTGGATTCAGGTACGATGATTCTAACTGAAATAAGTCACACAGAAAAAGAAACATCATAAGATATCAGTAATACACGGAATGTCAACTTGGCTACACAGGAACTGAATTACAGAACAGAACAGGGTCTCAAATTTAGAAAACCAACTTATGCTTGTTTAAGGGTAAAGGTGAGTTGGGGTGCTGCATAAAACCAGAGATTGAAATGAGCACAGATAAAGTTCCTTAAGCCAAATATGGAATAGACAAGAGCTACTCCTTGCTCAACGAAATGGACTCAACACCGCATATTAAACGCCTAAGAATGTACCTGACTCTTAAGTATCTTAAAACCTATGGATTGCTATGTCTCCGAAAGAGAATCAAGCATGTGTACAGGGACATAAACGCAGCAGTGATAGGATTGGAGAGGTTCGGTGAGCAAATGAAGACCCTTTGAAGTCATATTGCATGGTACCCATTCCACGGGTTTCAACTACCCAGGTTTAAGGTATTCTTCCTTCAGCTAAAACATGCATGTGGAACCTAGAGTATGATCAACCATGTGATCGGGAGACGTGTTCAAATATGTCTCAGTTTTCGTACCCTGGTACTCGGGTGCAACATTCCAGACGCTTTACTAACACTCTCCCGACTTGGAGAGTCAGTCCCTTTAACCTCCTGTTTGGCCCAGTTTGCAATTTCTGCGGAAGATGAACAGGAATAGCGAGAACCAATGAGAGACTAGCTGGAGGTGTCTGGACGGGCAAATTTAACTCTCATTTCCCACCAGGAAGAGGAAATAACCAAAGGCTCAGCGTGCCGTGCCGGAACCAGATTAGGGCCTGAAGCCATCCTGCGGTGTTGCGGCCAGCTCACAAGAAAACGAGTTGAAGAAAGGAGCTCAGGGGCACTGTAATTCACAAACCTGCAGAGTTATAAATGACAACTATCGTCCAAAAATATACTGAAGTAAGGCTGCCAAGAGGACTTGAAAGCGGGGCAGAATTGCAGGAAACCGATTTCAGGAGGTAGACTGGAATTGCATTGAAAGCATAGGAAAAGAGGCAGAACGTCCACAATGATGCACTTGGCCAAAAAGGGCGTATGCGTTTTTTCCTGAATATATTCAGGAAAAAACGCATACGCCCTTTTTGGCCAACCAAGCAAGCTTGCAAAGGAAATCTGCACTACAATGAAGTCTCACTTCCCCCCGGTCAAAAGGGCCATCTGAAAAAAGTGTAAAATCCAGAAAGGCAGAACAAGCCATGGAGAACTGGGAGCCTTGTTATGCTGATGGGCGGGATGTAAACTGCCAACAGACACTCAGGAGAAGTGTATGGTGTTTCCTGAAACATCTAAAAAACAAAGCAACAGAGCCTAGGGCACTTCCACTTATGGTCCTATAGCTTAGGGAAATTAAAATCAAAAAGATACAGCCACCCCAATGTTTGGGACGCCTCTGTTTACAAGAACCTCGTTTACCGTACAAGTTCAATATCACAGAAAGTGAAAAATGGATAAAGAACTTGTGGTACTTACCTACAATGCAGTATCACTCAGCAGTGAAATCTATGCCATCAGGCCCGTAGCAGCACAATGAGTGGATTCAGGTACGATGATTCTAACTGAAATAAGTCACACAGAAAAAGAAACATCATAAGATATCAGTAATACACGGAATGTAAACTTGGCTACACAGGAACTGAATTACAGAACAGAACAGGGTCTCAAATTTAGAAAACCAACTTATGCTTGTTTAAGGGTAAAGGTGAGTTGGGGTGCTGCATAAAACCAGAGATTGAAATGAGCACAGATAAAGTTCCTTAAGCCAAATATGGAATAGACAAGAGCTACTCCTTGCTCAACGAAATGGACTCAACACCGCATATTAAACGCCTAAGAATGTACCTGACTCTTAAGTATCTTAAAACCTATGGATTGCTATGTCTCCGAAAGAGAATCAAGCATGTGTACAGGGACATAAACGCAGCAGTGATAGGATTGGAGAGGTTCAGTGAGCAAATGAAGACCCTTTGAAGTCATATTGCATGGTACCCATTCCACGGGTTTCAACTACCCAGGTTTAAGGTATTCTTCCTTCAGCTAAAACATGCATGTGGAACCTAGAGTATGATCAACCATGTGATCGGGAGACGTGTTCAAATATGTCTCAGTTTTCGTACCCTGGTACTCGGGTGCAACATTCCAGACGCTTTACTAACACTCTCCCGACTTGGAGAGTCAGTCCCTTTAACCTCCTGTTTGGCCCAGTTTGCAATTTCTGCGGAAGATGAACAGGAATAGCGAGAACCAATGAGAGACTAGCTGGAGGTGTCTGGACGGGCAAATTTAACTCTCATTTCCCACCAGGAAGAGGAAATAACCAAAGGCTCAGCGTGCCGTGCCGGAACCAGATTAGGGCCTGAAGCCATCCTGCGGTGTTGCGGCCAGCTCACAAGAAAACGAGTTGAAGAAAGGAGCTCAGGGGCACTGTAATTCACAAACCTGCAGAGTTATAAATGACAACTATCGTCCAAAAATATACTGAAGTAAGGCTGCCAAGAGGACTTGAAAGCGGGGCAGAATTGCAGGAAACCGATTTCAGGAGGTAGACTGGAATTGCATTGAAAGCATAGGAAAAGAGGCAGAACGTCCACAATGATGCACTTGGCCAAAAAGGGTGTATGCGTTTTTTCCTGAATATATTCAGGAAAAAACGCATACGCACTTTTTGGCCAACCAAGCAAGCTTGCAAAGGAAATCTGCACTACAATGAAGTCTCACTTCCCCCCGGTCAAAAGGGCCATCTGAAAAAAGTGTAAAATCCAGAAAGGCAGGACAGGCCATGGAGAACTGGGAGCCTTGTTATGCTGATGGGCGGGATGTAAATTGCCAACAGACACTCGGGAGAAGTGTATGGTGTTTCCTGAAACATCTAAAAAACAAAGCAACAGAGCCTAGGGCACTTTCACTTATGGTCCTATAGCTTAGGGAAATTAAAATCAAAAAGACACAGCCACCCCAATGTTTGGGACGCCTCTGTTTACAAGAACCTTGTTTACCGTACAAGTTCAATATCACAGAAAGTGAAAAATGGATAAAGAACTTGTGGTACTTACGTACAATGCAGTATCACTCAGCAGTGAAATCTATGTCATCAGGCCCGTAGCAGCACAATGAGTGGATTCAGGTACGATGATTCTAACTGAAATAAGTCACACAGAAAAAGAAACATCATAAGATATCAGTAATACACGGAATGTAAACTTGGCTACACAGGAACTGAATTACAGAACAGAACAGGGTCTCAAATTTAGAAAACCAACTTATGCTTGTTTAAGGGTAAAGGTGAGTTGGGGTGCTGCATAAAACCAGAGAGTGAAATGAGCACAGATAATGTTCCTTAAGCCAAATATGGAATAGACAAGAGCTACTCCTTGCTCAACGAAATGGACTCAACACCGCATATTAAACGCCTAAGAATGTACCTGACTCTTAAGTATCTTAAAACCTATGGATTGCTATGTCTCTGAAAGAGAATCAAGCATGTGTACAGGGACATAAACGCAGCAGTGATAGGATTGGAGAGGTTCGGTGAGCAAATGAAGAGCCTTTGAAGTCATATTGCATGGTACCCATTCCACGGGTTTCAACTACCCAGGTTTAAGGTATTCTTCCTTCAGCTAAAACATGCATGTGGAACCTAGAGTATGATCAACCATGTGATCGGGAGACGTGTTCAAATATGTCTCAGTTTTCGTACCCTGGTACTCGGGTGCAACATTCCAGACGCTTTACTAACACTCTCCCGACTTGGAGAGTCAGTCCCTTTAACCTCCTGTTTGGCCCAGTTTGCAATTTCTGCGGAAGATGAACAGGAATAGCGAGAACCAATGAGAGACTAGCTGGAGGTGTCTGGACGGGCAAATTTAACTCTCATTTCCCACCAGGAAGAGGAAATAACCAAAGGCTCAGCGTGCCGTGCCGGAACCAGATTAGGGCCTGAAGCCATCCTGCGGTGTTGCGGCCAGCTCACAAGAAAACGAGTTGAAGAAAGGAGCTCAGGGGCACTGTAATTCACAAACCTGCAGAGTTATAAATGACAACTATCGTCCAAAAATATACTGAAGTAAGGCTGCCAAGAGGACTTGAAAGCGGGGCAGAATTGCAGGAAACCGATTTCAGGAGGTAGACTGGAATTGCATTGAAAGCATAGGAAAAGAGGCAGAACGTCCACAATGATGCACTTGGCCAAAAAGGGCGTATGCGTTTTTTCCTGAATATATTCAGGAAAAACGCATACGCCCTTTTTGGCCAACCAAGCAAGCTTGCAAAGGAAATCTGCACTACAATGAAGTCTCACTTCCCCCCGGTCAAAAGGGCCATCTGAAAAAAGTGTAAAATCCAGAAAGGCAGGACAGGCCATGGAGAACTGGGAGCCTTGTTATGCTGATGGGCGGGATGTAAACTGCCAACAGACACTCGGGAGAAGTGTATGGTGTTTCCTGAAACATCTAAAAAACAAAGCAACAGAGCCTAGGGCACTTCCACTTATGGTCCTATAGCTTAGGGAAATTAAAATCAAAAAGACACAGCCACCCCAATGTTTGGGACGCCTCTGTTTACAAGAACCTCGTTTACCGTACAAGTTCAATATCACAGAAAGTGAAAAATGGATAAAGAACTTGTGGTACTTACGTACAATGCAGTATCACTCAGCAGTGAAATCTATGTCATCAGGCCCGTAGCAGCACAATGAGTGGATTCAGGTACGATGATTCTAACTGAAATAAGTCACACAGAAAAAGAAACATCATAAGATATCAGTAATACACGGAATGTAAACTTGGCTACACAGGAACTGAATTACAGAACAGAACAGGGTCTCAAATTTAGAAAACCAACTTATGCTTGTTTAAGGGTAAAGGTGAGTTGGGGTGCTGCATAAAACCAGAGATTGAAATGAGCACAGATAAAGTTCCTTAAGCCAAATATGGAATAGACAAGAGCTACTCCTTGCTCAACGAAATGGACTCAACACCGCATATTAAACGCCTAAGAATGTACCTGACTCTTAAGTATCTTAAAACCTATGGATTGCTATGTCTCCGAAAGAGAATCAAGCATGTGTACAGGGACATAAACGCAGCAGTGATAGGATTGGAGAGGTTCGGTGAGCAAATGAAGACCCTTTGAAGTCATATTGCATGGTACCCATTCCACGGGTTTCAACTACCCAGGTTTAAGGTATTCTTCCTTCAGCTAAAACATGCATGTGGAACCTAGAGTATGATCAACCATGTGATCGGGAGACGTGTTCAAATATGTCTCAGTTTTCGTACCCTGGTACTCGGGTGCAACATTCCAGACGCTTTACTAACACTCTCCCGACTTGGAGAGTCAGTCCCTTTAACCTCCTGTTTGGCCCAGTTTGCAATTTCTGCGGAAGATGAACAGGAATAGCGAGAACCAATGAGAGACTAGCTGGAGGTGTCTGGACGGGCAAATTTAACTCCCATTTCCCACCAGGAAGAGGAAAGAACCAAAGGCTCAGCGTGCCGTGCCGGAACCAGATTAGGGCCTGAAGCCATCCTGCGGTGTTGCGGCCAGCTCACAAGAAAGCGAGTTGAAGAAAGGAGCTCAGGGGCACTGTAATTCACAAACCTGCAGAGTTATAAATGACAACTATCGTCCAAAAATATACTGAAGTAAGGCTGCCAAGAGGACTTGAAAGCGGGGCAGAATTGCAGGAAACCGATTTCAGGAGGTAGACTGGAATTGCATTGAAAGCATAGGAAAAGAGGCAGAACGTCCACAATGATGCACTTGGCCAAAAAGGGCGTATGCGTTTTTTCCTGAATATATTCAGGAAAAAACGCATACGCCCTTTTTGGCCAACCAAGCAAGCTTGCAAAGGAAATCTGCACTACAATGAAGTCTCACTTCCCCCCGGTCAAAAGGGCCATCTGAAAAAAGTGTAAAATCCAGAAAGGCAGGACAGGCCATGGAGAACTGGGAGCCTTGTTATGCTGATGGGCGGGATGTAAACTGCCAACAGACACTCGGGAGAAGTGTATGGTGTTTCCTGAAACATCTAAAAAACAAAGCAACAGAGCCTAGGGCACTTCCACTTATGGTCCTATAGCTTAGGGAAATTAAAATCAAAAAGACACAGCCACCCCAATGTTTGGGACGCCTCTGTTTACAAGAACCTCGTTTACCGTACAAGTTCAATATCACAGAAAGTGAAAAATGGATAAAGAACTTGTGGTACTTACGTACAATGCAGTATCACTCAGCAGTGAAATCTATGTCATCAGGCCCGTAGCAGCACAATGAGTGGATTCAGGTACGATGATTCTAACTGAAATAAGTCACACAGAAAAAGAAACATCATAAGATATCAGTAATACACGGAATGTCAACTTGGCTACACAGGAACTGAATTACAGAACAGAACAGGGTCTCAAATTTAGAAAACCAACTTATGCTTGTTTAAGGGTAAAGGTGAGTTGGGGTGCTGCATAAAACCAGAGATTGAAATGAGCACAGATAAACTTCCTTAAGCCAAATATGGAATAGACAAGAGCTACTCCTTGCTCAACGAAATGGACTCAACACCGCATATTAAACGCCTAAGAATGTACCTGACTCTTAAGTATCTTAAAACCTATGGATTGCTATGTCTCCGAAAGAGAATCAAGCATGTGTACAGGGACATAAACGCAGCAGTGATAGGATTGGAGAGGTTCGGTGAGCAAATGAAGAGCCTTTGAAGTCATATTGCATGGTACCCATTCCACGGGTTTCAACTACCCAGGTTTAAGGTATTCTTCCTTCAGCTAAAACATGCATGTGGAACCTAGAGTATGATCAACCATGTGATCGGGAGACGTGTTCAAATATGTCTCAGTTTTCGTACCCTGGTACTCGGGTGCAACATTCCAGACGCTTTACTAACACTCTCCCGACTTGGAGAGTCAGTCCCTTTAACCTCCTGTTTGGCCCAGTTTGCAATTTCTGCGGAAGATGAACAGGAATAGCGAGAACCAATGAGAGACTAGCTGGAGGTGTCTGGACGGGCAAATTTAACTCTCATTTCCCACCAGGAAGAGGAAAGAACCAAAGGCTCAGTGTGCCGTGCCGGAACCAGATTAGGGCCTGAAGCCATCCTGCGGTGTTGCGGCCAGCTCACAAGAAAACGAGTTGAAGAAAGGAGCTCAGGGGCACTGTAATTCACAAACCTGCAGAGTTATAAATGACAACTATCGTCCAAAAATATACTGAAGTAAGGCTGCCAAGAGGACTTGAAAGCGGGGCAGAATTGCAGGAAACCGATTTCAGGAGGTAGACTGGAATTGCATTGAAAGCATAGGAAAAGAGGCAGAACGTCCACAATGATGCACTTGGCCAAAAAGGGCGTATGTGTTTTTTCCTGAATATATTCAGGAAAAAACGCATACGCCCTTTTTGGCCAACCAAGCAAGCTTGCAAAGGAAATCTGCACTACAATGAAGTCTCACTTCCCCCCGGTCAAAAGGGCCATCTGAAAAAAGTGTAAAATCCAGAAAGGCAGGACAGGCCATGGAGAACTGGGAGCCTTGTTATGCTGATGGGCGGGATGTAAATTGCCAACAGACACTCGGGAGAAGTGTATGGTGTTTCCTGAAACATCTAAAAAACAAAGCAACAGAGCCTAGGGCACTTCCACTTATGGTCCTATAGCTTAGGGAAATTAAAATCAAAAAGACACAGCCACCCCAATGTTTGGGACGCCTCTGTTTACAAGAACCTCGTTTACCGTACAAGTTCAATATCACAGAAAGTGAAAAATGGATAAAGAACTTGTGGTACTTACGTACAATGCAGTATCACTCAGCAGTGAAATCTATGCCATCAGGCCCGTAGCAGCACAATGAGTGGATTCAGGTACGATGATTCTAACTGAAATAAGTCACACAGAAAAAGAAACATCATAAGATATCAGTAATACACGGAATGTAAACTTGGCTACACAGGAACTGAATTACAGAACAGAACAGGGTCTCAAATTTAGAAAACCAACTTATGCTTGTTTAAGGGGAAAGGTGAGTTGGGGTGCTGCATAAAACCAGAGATTGAAATGAGCACAGATAAAGTTCCTTAAGCCAAATATGGAATAGACAAGAGCTACTCCTTGCTCAACGAAATGGACTCAACACCGCATATTAAACGCCTAAGAATGTACCTGACTCTTAAGTATCTTAAAACCTATGGATTGCTATGTCTCCGAAAGAGAATCAAGCATGTGTACAGGGACATAAACGCAGCAGTGATAGGATTGGAGAGGTTCGGTGAGCAAATGAAGACCCTTTGAAGTCATATTGCATGGTACCCATTCCACGGGTTTCAACTACCCAGGTTTAAGGTATTCTTCCTTCAGCTAAAACATGCATGTGGAACCTAGAGTATGATCAACCATGTGATCGGGAGACGTGTTCAAATATGTCTCAGTTTTCGTACCCTGGTACTCGGGTGCAACATTCCAGACGCTTTACTAACACTCTCCCGACTTGGAGAGTCAGTCCCTTTAACCTCCTGTTTGGCCCAGTTTGCAATTTCTGCGGAAGATGAACAGGAATAGCGAGAACCAATGAGAGACTAGCTGGAGGTGTCTGGACGGGCAAATTTAACTCTCATTTCCCACCAGGAAGAGGAAATAACCAAAGGCTCAGCGTGCCGTGCCGGAACCAGATTAGGGCCTGAAGCCATCCTGCGGTGTTGCGGCCAGCTCACAAGAAAACGAGTTGAAGAAAGGAGCTCAGGGGCACTGTAATTCACAAACCTGCAGAGTTATAAATGACAACTATCGTCCAAAAATATACTGAAGTAAGGCTGCCAAGAGGACTTGAAAGCGGGGCAGAATTGCAGGAAACCGATTTCAGGAGGTAGACTGGAATTGCATTGAAAGCATAGGAAAAGAGGCAGAACGTCCACAATGATGCACTTGGCCAAAAAGGGCGTATGCGTTTTTTCCTGAATATATTCAGGAAAAAACGCATACGCCCTTTTTGGCCAACCAAGCAAGCTTGCAAAGGAAATCTGCACTACAATGAAGTCTCACTTCCCCCCGGTCAAAAGGGCCATCTGAAAAAAGTGTAAAATCCAGAAAGGCAGGACAGGCCATGGAGAACTGGGAGCCTTGTTATGCTGATGGGCGGGATGTAAATTGCCAACAGACACTCGGGAGAAGTGTATGGTGTTTCCTGAAACATCTAAAAAACAAAGCAACAGAGCCTAGGGCACTTCCGCTTATGGTCCTATAGCTTAGGGAAATTAAAATCAAAAAGACACAGCCACCCCAAAGTTTGGGACGCCTCTGTTTACAAGAACCTCGTTTACCGTACAAGTTCAATATCACAGAAAGTGAAAAATGGATAAAGAACTTGTGGTACTTACGTACAATGCAGTATCACTCAGCAGTGAAATCTATGTCATCAGGCCCGTAGCAGCACAATGAGTGGATTCAGGTACGATGATTCTAACTGAAATAAGTCACACAGAAAAAGAAACATCATAAGATATCAGTAATACACGGAATGTAAACTTGGCTACACAGGAACTGAATTACAGAACAGAACAGGGTCTCAAATTTAGAAAACCAACTTATGCTTGTTTAAGGGGAAAGGTGAGTTGGGGTGCTGCATAAAACCAGAGATTGAAATGAGCACAGATAAAGTTCCTTAAGCCAAATATGGAATAGACAAGAGCTACTCCTTGCTCAACGAAATGGACTCAACACCGCATATTAAACGCCTAAGAATGTACCTGACTCTTAAGTATCTTAAAACCTATGGATTGCTATGTCTCCGAAAGAGAATCAAGCATGTGTACAGGGACATAAACGCAGCAGTGATAGGATTGGAGAGGTTCGGTGAGCAAATGAAGACCCTTTGAAGTCATATTGCATGGTACCCATTCCACGGGTTTCAACTACCCAGGTTTAAGGTATTCTTCCTTCAGCTAAAACATGCATGTGGAACCTAGAGTATGATCAACCATGTGATCGGGAGACGTGTTCAAATATGTCTCAGTTTTTGTACCCTGGTACTCGGGTGCAACATTCCAGACGCTTTACTAACACTCTCCCGACTTGGAGAGTCAGTCCCTTTAACCTCCTGTTTGGCCCAGTTTGCAATTTCTGCGGAAGATGAACAGGAATAGCGAGAACCAATGAGAGACTAGCTGGAGGTGTCTGGACGGGCAAATTTAACTCTCATTTCCCACCAGGAAGAGGAAATAACCAAAGGCTCAGCGTGCCGTGCCGGAACCAGATTAGGGCCTGAAGCCATCCTGCGGTGTTGCGGCCAGCTCACAAGAAAACGAGTTGAAGAAAGGAGCTCAGGGGCACTGTAATTCACAAACCTGCAGAGTTATAAATGACAACTATCGTCCAAAAATATACTGAAGTAAGGCTGCCAAGAGGACTTGAAAGCGGGGCAGAATTGCAGGAAACCGATTTCAGGAGGTAGACTGGAATTGCATTGAAAGCATAGGAAAAGAGGCAGAACGTCCACAATGATGCACTTGGCCAAAAAGGGCGTATGCGTTTTTTCCTGAATATATTCAGGAAAAAACGCATACGCCCTTTTTGGCCAACCAAGCAAGCTTGCAAAGGAAATCTGCACTACAATGAAGTCTCACTTCCCCCCGGTCAAAAGGGCCATCTGAAAAAAGTGTAAAATCCAGAAAGGCAGGACAGGCCATGGACAACTGGGAGCCTTGTTATGCTGATGGGCGGGATGTAAACTGCCAACAGACACTCGGGAGAAGTGTATGGTGTTTCCTGAAACATCTAAAAAACAAAGCAACAGAGCCTAGGGCACTTCCACTTATGGTCCTATAGCTTAGGGAAATTAAAATCAAAAAGACACAGCCACCCCAATGTTTGGGACGCCTCTGTTTACAAGAACCTCGTTTACCGTACAAGTTCAATATCACAGAAAGTGAAAAATGGATAAAGAACTTGTGGTACTTACGTACAATGCAGTATCACTCAGCAGTGAAATCTATGCCATCAGGCCCGTAGCAGCACAATGAGTGGATTCAGGTACGATGATTCTAACTGAAATAAGTCACACAGAAAAAGAAACATCATAAGATATCAGTAATACACGGAATGTAAACTTGGCTACACAGGAACTGAATTACAGAACAGAACAGGGTCTCAAATTTAGAAAACCAACTTATGCTTGTTTAAGGGTAAAGGTGAGTTGGGGTGCTGCATAAAACCAGAGATTGAAATGAGCACAGATAAAGTTCCTTAAGCCAAATATGGAATAGACAAGAGCTACTCCTTGCTCAACGAAATGGACTCAACACCGCATATTAAACGCCTAAGAATGTACCTGACTCTTAAGTATCTTAAAACCTATGGATTGCTATGTCTCCGAAAGAGAATCAAGCATGTGTACAGGGACATAAACGCAGCAGTGATAGGATTGGAGAGGTTCGGTGAGCAAATGAAGACCCTTTGAAGTCATATTGCATGGTACCCATTCCACGGGTTTCAACTACCCAGGTTTAAGGTATTCTTCCTTCAGCTAAAACATGCATGTGGAACCTAGAGTATGATCAACCATGTGATCGGGAGACGTGTTCAAATATGTCTCAGTTTTCGTACCCTGGTACTCGGGTGCAACATTCCAGACGCTTTACTAACACTCTCCCGACTTGGAGAGTCAGTCCCTTTAACCTCCTGTTTGGCCCAGTTTGCAATTTCTGCGGAAGATGAACAGGAATAGCGAGAACCAATGAGAGACTAGCTGGAGGTGTCTGGACGGGCAAATTTAACTCTCATTTCCCACCAGGAAGAGGAAATAACCAAAGGCTCAGCGTGCCGTGCCGGAACCAGATTAGGGCCTGAAGCCATCCTGCGGTGTTGCGGCCAGCTCACAAGAAAACGAGTTGAAGAAAGGAGCTCAGGGGCACTGTAATTCACAAACCTGCAGAGTTATAAATGACAACTATCGTCCAAAAATATACTGAAGTAAGGCTGCCAAGAGGACTTGAAAGCGGGGCAGAATTGCAGGAAACCGATTTCAGGAGGTAGACTGGAATTGCATTGAAAGCATAGGAAAAGAGGCAGAACGTCCACAATGATGCACTTGGCCAAAAAGGGCGTATGCGTTTTTTCCTGAATATATTCAGGAAAAAACGCATACGCCCTTTTTGGCCAACCAAGCAAGCTTGCAAAGGAAATCTGCACTACAATGAAGTCTCACTTCCCCCCGGTCAAAAGGGCCATCTGAAAAAAGTGTAAAATCCAGAAAGGCAGGATAGGCCATGGAGAACTGGGAGCCTTGTTATGCTGATGGGCGGGATGTAAACTGCCAACAGACACTCGGGAGAAGTGTATGGTGTTTCCTGAAACATCTAAAAAACAAAGCAACAGAGCCTAGGGCACTTCCACTTATGGTCCTATAGCTTAGGGAAATTAAAATCAAAAAGACACAGCCACCCCAATGTTTGGGACGCCTCTGTTTACAAGAACCTCGTTTACCGTACAAGTTCAATATCACAGAAAGTGAAAAATTGATAAAGAACTTGTGGTACTTACGTACAATGCAGTATCACTCAGCAGTGAAATCTATGCCATCAGGCCCGTAGCAGCACAATGAGTGGATTCAGGTACGATGATTCTAACTGAAATAAGTCACACAGAAAAAGAAACATCATAAGATATCACTAATACACGGAATGTAAACTTGGCTACACAGGAACTGAATTACAGAACAGAACAGGGTCTCAAATTTAGAAAACCAACTTATGCTTGTTTAAGGGTAAAGGTGAGTTGGGGTGCTGCATAAAACCAGAGATTGAAATGAGCACAGATAAAGTTCCTTAAGCCAAATATGGAATAGACAAGAGCTACTCCTTGCTCAACGAAATGGACTCAACACCGCATATTAAACGCCTAAGAATGTACCTGACTCTTAAGTATCTTAAAACCTATGGATTGCTATGTCTCCGAAAGAGAATCAAGCATGTGTACAGGGACATAAACGCAGCAGTGATAGGATTGGAGAGGTTCGGTGAGCAAATGAAGACCCTTTGAAGTCATATTGCATGGTACCCATTCCACGGGTTTCAACTACCCAGGTTTAAGGTATTCTTCCTTCAGCTAAAACATGCATGTGGAACCTAGAGTATGATCAACCATGTGATCGGGAGACGTGTTCAAATATGTCTCAGTTTTCGTACCCTGGTACTCGGGTGCAACATTCCAGACGCTTTACTAACACTCTCCCGACTTGGAGAGTCAGTCCCTTTAACCTCCTGTTTGGCCCAGTTTGCAATTTCTGCGGAAGATGAACAGGAATAGCGAGAACCAATGAGAGACTAGCTGGAGGTGTCTGGACGGGCAAATTTAACTCTCATTTCCCACCAGGAAGAGGAAATAACCAAAGGCTCAGCGTGCCGTGCCGGAACCAGATTAGGGCCTGAAGCCATCCTGCGGTGTTGCGGCCAGCTCACAAGAAAACGAGTTGAAGAAAGGAGCTCAGGGGCACTGTAATTCACAAACCTGCAGAGTTATAAATGACAACTATCGTCCAAAAATATACTGAAATAAGGCTGCCAAGAGGACTTGAAAGCGGGGCAGAATTGCAGGAAACCGATTTCAGGAGGTAGACTGGAATTGCATTGAAAGCATAGGAAAAGAGGCAGAACGTCCACAATGATGCACTTGGCCAAAAAGGGCGTATGCGTTTTTTCCTGAATATATTCAGGAAAAAACGCATACGCCCTTTTTGGCCAACCAAGCAAGCTTGCAAAGGAAATCTGCACTACAATGAAGTCTCACTTCCCCCCGGTCAAAAGGGCCATCTGAAAAAAGTGTAAAATCCAGAAAGGCAGGACAGGCCATGGAGAACTGGGAGCCTTGTTATGCTGATGGGCGGGATGTAAACTGCCAACAGACACTCGGGAGAAGTGTATGGTGTTTCCTGAAACATCTAAAAAACAAAGCAACAGAGCCTAGGGCACTTCCACTTATGGTCCTATAGCTTAGGGAAATTAAAATCAAAAAGACACAGCCACCCAATGTTTGGGACGCCTCTGTTTACAAGAACCTCGTTTACCGTACAAGTTCAATATCACAGAAAGTGAAAAATGGATAAAGAACTTGTGGTACTTACGTACAATGCAGTATCACTCAGCAGTGAAATCTATGCCATCAGGCCCGTAGCAGCACAATGAGTGGATTCAGGTACGATGATTCTAACTGAAATAAGTCACACAGAAAAAGAAACATCATAAGATATCAGTAATACACGGAATGTAAACTTGGCTACACAGGAACTGAATTACAGAACAGAACAGGGTCTCAAATTTAGAAAACCAACTTATGCTTGTTTAAGGGTAAAGGTGAGTTGGGGTGCTGCATAAAACCAGAGATTGAAATGAGCACAGATAAAGTTCCTTAAGCCAAATATGGAATAGACAAGAGCTACTCCTTGCTCAACGAAATGGACTCAACACCGCATATTAAACGCCTAAGAATGTACCTGACTCTTAAGTATCTTAAAACCTATGGATTGCTATGTCTCCGAAAGAGAATCAAGCATGTGTACAGGGACATAAACGCAGCAGTGATAGGATTGGAGAGGTTCGGTGAGCAAATGAAGACCCTTTGAAGTCATATTGCATGGTACCCATTCCACGGGTTTCAACTACCCAGGTTTAAGGTATTCTTCCTTCAGCTAAAACATGCATGTGGAACCTAGAGTATGATCAACCATGTGATCGGGAGACGTGTTCAAATATGTCTCAGTTTTCGTACCCTGGTACTCGGGTGCAACATTCCAGACGCTTTACTAACACTCTCCCGACTTGGAGAGTCAGTCCCTTTAACCTCCTGTTTGGCCCAGTTTGCAATTTCTGCGGAAGATGAACAGGAATAGCGAGAACCAATGAGAGACTAGCTGGAGGTGTCTGGACGGGCAAATTTAACTCTCATTTCCCACCAGGAAGAGGAAATAACCAAAGGCTCAGCGTGCCGTGCCGGAACCAGATTAGGGCCTGAAGCCATCCTGCGGTGTTGCGGCCAGCTCACAAGAAAACGAGTTGAAGAAAGGAGCTCAGGGGCACTGTAATTCACAAACCTGCAGAGTTATAAATGACAACTATCGTCCAAAAATATACTGAAGTAAGGCTGCCAAGAGGACTTGAAAGCGGGGCAGAATTGCAGGAAACCGATTTCAGGAGGTAGACTGGAATTGCATTGAAAGCATAGGAAAAGAGGCAGAACGTCCACAATGATGCACTTGGCCAAAAAGGGCGTATGCGTTTTTTCCTGAATATATTCAGGAAAAAACGCATACGCCCTTTTTGGCCAACCAAGCAAGCTTGCAAAGGAAATCTGCACTACAATGAAGTCTCACTTCCCCCCGGTCAAAAGGGCCATCTGAAAAAAGTGTAAAATCCAGAAAGGCAGGACAGGCCATGGAGAACTGGGAGCCTTGTTATGCTGATGGGCGGGATGTAAACTGCCAACAGACACTCGGGAGAAGTGTATGGTGTTTCCTGAAACATCTAAAAAACAAAGCAACAGAGCCTAGGGCACTTCCACTTATGGTCCTATAGCTTAGGGAAATTAAAATCAAAAAGACACAGGCACCCCAATGTTTGGGACGCCTCTGTTTACAAGAACCTCGTTTACCGTACAAGTTCAATATCACAGAAAGTGAAAAATGGATAAAGAACTTGTGGTACTTACGTACAATGCAGTATCACTCAGCAGTGAAATCTATGCCATCAGGCCCGTAGCAGCACAATGAGTGGATTCAGGTACGATGATTCTAACTGAAATAAGTCACACAGAAAAAGAAACATCATAAGATATCAGTAATACACGGAATGTAAACTTGGCTACACAGGAACTGAATTACAGAACAGAACAGGGTCTCAAATTTAGAAAACCAACTTATGCTTGTTTAAGGGTAAAGGTGAGTTGGGGTGCTGCATAAAACCAGAGATTGAAATGAGCACAGATAAAGTTCCTTAAGCCAAATATGGAATAGACAAGAGCTACTCTTTGCTCAACGAAATGGACTCAACACCGCATATTAAACGCCTAAGAATGTACCTGACTCTTAAGTATCTTAAAACCTATGGATTTCTATGTCTCCGAAAGAGAATCAAGCATGTGTACAGGGACATAAACGCAGCAGTGATAGGATTGGAGAGGTTCGGTGAGCAAATGAAGACCCTTTGAAGTCATATTGCATGGTACCCATTCCACGGGTTTCAACTACCCAGGTTTAAGGTATTCTTCCTTCAGCTAAAACATGCATGTGGAACCTAGAGTATGATCAACCATGTGATCGGGAGACGTGTTCAAATATGTCTCAGTTTTCGTACCCTGGTACTCGGGTGCAACATTCCAGACGCTTTACTAACACTCTCCCGACTTGGAGAGTCAGTCCCTTTAACCTCCTGTTTGGCCCAGTTTGCAATTTCTGCGGAAGATGAACAGGAATAGCGAGAACCAATGAGAGACTAGCTGGAGGTGTCTGGACGGGCAAATTTAACTCTCATTTCCCACCAGGAAGAGGAAATAACCAAAGGCTCAGCATGCCGTGCCGGAACCAGATTAGGGCCTGAAGCCATCCTGCGGTGTTGCGGCCAGCTCACAAGAAAACGAGTTGAAGAAAGGAGCTCAGGGGCACTGTAATTCACAAACCTGCAGAGTTATAAATGACAACTATCGTCCAAAAATATACTGAAGTAAGGCTGCCAAGAGGACTTGAAAGCGGGGCAGAATTGCAGGAAACCGATTTCAGGAGGTAGACTGGAATTGCATTGAAAGCATAGGAAAAGAGGCAGAACGTCCACAATGATGCACTTGGCCAAAAAGGGCGTATGCGTTTTTTCCTGAATATATTCAGGAAAAAACGCATACGCCCTTTTTGGCCAACCAAGCAAGCTTGCAAAGGAAATCTGCACTACAATGAAGTCTCACTTCCCCCCGGTCAAAAGGGCCATCTGAAAAAAGTGTAAAATCCAGAAAGGCAGGACAGGCCATGGAGAACTGGGAGCCTTGTTATGCTGATGGGCGGGATGTAAATTGCCACAGACACTCGGGAGAAGTGTATGGTGTTTCCTGAAACATCTAAAAAACAAAGCAACAGAGCCTAGGGCACTTCCACTTATGGTCCTATAGCTTAGGGAAATTAAAATCAAAAAGACACAGCCACCCCAAAGTTTGGGACGCCTCTGTTTACAAGAACCTCGTTTACCGTACAAGTTCAATATCACAGAAAGTGAAAAATGGGTAAAGAACTTGTGGTACTTACGTACAATGCAGTATCACTCAGCAGTGAAATCTATGTCATCAGGCCCGTAGCAGCACAATGAGTGGATTCAGGTACGATGATTCTAACTGAAATAAGTCACACAGAAAAAGAAACATCATAAGATATCAGTAATACACGGAATGTAAACTTGGCTACACAGGAACTGAATTACAGAACAGAACAGGGTCTCAAATTTAGAAAACCAACTTATGCTTGTTTAAGGGTAAAGGTGAGTTGGGGTGCTGCATAAAACCAGAGATTGAAATGAGCACAGATAAAGTTCCTTAAGCCAAATATGGAATAGACAAGAGCTACTCCTTGCTCAACGAAATGGACTCAACACCGCATATTAAACGCCTAAGAATGTACCTGACTCTTAAGTATCTTAAAACCTATGGATTGCTATGTCTCCGAAAGAGAATCAAGCATGTGTACAGGGACATAAACGCAGCAGTGATAGGATTGGAGAGGTTCGGTGAGCAAATGAAGACCCTTTGAAGTCATATTGCATGGTACCCATTCCACGGGTTTCAACTACCCAGGTTTAAGGTATTCTTCCTTCAGCTAAAACATGCATGTGGAACCTAGAGTATGATCAACCATGTGATCGGGAGACGTGTTCAAATATGTCTCAGTTTTCGTACCCTGGTACTCGGGTGCAACATTCCAGACGCTTTACTAACACTCTCCCGACTTGGAGAGTCAGTCCCTTTAACCTCCTGTTTGGCCCAGTTTGCAATTTCTGCGGAAGATGAACAGGAATAGTGAGAACCAATGAGAGACTAGCTGGAGGTGTCTGGACGGGCAAATTTAACTCTCATTTCCCACCAGGAAGAGGAAATAACCAAAGGCTCAGCGTGCCGTGCCGGAACCAGATTAGGGCCTGAAGCCATCCTGCGGTGTTGCGGCCAGCTCACAAGAAAACGAGTTGAAGAAAGGAGCTCAGGGGCACTGTAATTCACAAACCTGCAGAGTTATAAATGACAACTATCGTCCAAAAATATACTGAAGTAAGGCTGCCAAGAGGACTTGAAAGCGGGGCAGAATTGCAGGAAACCGATTTCAGGAGGTAGACTGGAATTGCATTGAAAGCATAGGAAAAGAGGCAGAACGTCCACAATGATGCACTTGGCCAAAAAGGGCGTATGCGTTTTTTCCTGAATATATTCAGGAAAAAACGCATACGCCCTTTTTGGCCAACCAAGCAAGCTTGCAAAGGAAATCTGCACTACAATGAAGTCTCACTTCCCCCCGGTCAAAAGGGCCATCTGAAAAAAGTGTAAAATCCAGAAAGGCAGGACAGGCCATGGAGAACTGGGAGCCTTGTTATGCTGATGGGCGGGATGTAAACTGCCAACAGACACTCGGGAGAAGTGTATGGTGTTTCCTGAAACATCTAAAAAACAAAGCAACAGAGCCTAGGGCACTTCCACTTATGGTCCTATAGCTTAGGGAAATTAAAATCAAAAAGACACAGGCACCCCAATGTTTGGGACGCCTCTGTTTACAAGAACCTCGTTTACCGTACAAGTTCAATATCACAGAAAGTGAAAAATGGATAAAGAACTTGTGGTACTTACGTACAATGCAGTATCACTCAGCAGTGAAATCTATGCCATCAGGCCCGTAGCAGCACAATGAGTGGATTCAGGTACGATGATTCTAACTGAAATAAGTCACACAGAAAAAGAAACATCATAAGATATCAGTAATACACGGAATGTAAACTTGGCTACACAGGAACTGAATTACAGAACAGAACAGGGTCTCAAATTTAGAAAACCAACTTATGCTTGTTTAAGGGTAAAGGTGAGTTGGGGTGCTGCATAAAACCAGAGATTGAAATGAGCACAGATAAAGTTCCTTAAGCCAAATATGGAATAGACAAGAGCTACTCCTTGCTCAACGAAATGGACTCAACACCGCATATTAAACGCCTAAGAATGTACCTGACTCTTAAGTATCTTAAAACCTATGGATTGCTATGTCTCCGAAAGAGAATCAAGCATGTGTACAGGGACATAAACGCAGCAGTGATAGGATTGGAGAGGTTCGGTGAGCAAATGAAGACCCTTTGAAGTCATATTGCATGGTACCCATTCCACGGGTTTCAACTACCCAGGTTTAAGGTATTCTTCCTTCAGCTAAAACATGCATGTGGAACCTAGAGTATGATCAACCATGTGATCGGGAGACGTGTTCAAATATGTCTCAGTTTTCGTACCCTGGTACTCGGGTGCAACATTCCAGACGCTTTACTAACACTCTCCCGACTTGGAGAGTCAGTCCCTTTAACCTCCTGTTTGGCCCAGTTTGCAATTTCTGCGGAAGATGAACAGGAATAGCGAGAACCAATGAGAGACTAGCTGGAGGTGTCTGGACGGGCAAATTTAACTCTCATTTCCCACCAGGAAGAGGAAATAACCAAAGGCTCAGCGTGCCGTGCCGGAACCAGATTAGGGCCTGAAGCCATCCTGCGGTGTTGCGGCCAGCTCACAAGAAAACGAGTTGAAGAAAGGAGCTCAGGGGCACTGTAATTCACAAACCTGCAGAGTTATAAATGACAACTATCGTCCAAAAATATACTGAAGTAAGGCTGCCAAGAGGACTTGAAAGCGGGGCAGAATTGCAGGAAACCGATTTCAGGAGGTAGACTGGAATTGCATTGAAAGCATAGGAAAAGAGGCAGAACGTCCACAATGATGCACTTGGCCAAAAAGGGCGTATGCGTTTTTTCCTGAATATATTCAGGAAAAAACGCATACGCCCTTTTTGGCCAACCAAGCAAGCTTGCAAAGGAAATCTGCACTACAATGAAGTCTCACTTCCCCCCGGTCAAAAGGGCCATCTGAAAAAAGTGTAAAATCCAGAAAGGCAGGACAGGCCATGGAGAACTGGGAGCCTTGTTATGCTGATGGGCGGGATGTAAACTGCCAACAGACACTCGGGAGAAGTGTATGGTGTTTCCTGAAACATCTAAAAAACAAAGCAACAGAGCCTAGGGCACTTCCACTTATGGTCCTATAGCTTAGGGAAATTAAAATCAAAAAGACACAGCCACCCCAAAGTTTGGGACGCCTCTGTTTACAAGAACCTCGTTTACCGTACAAGTTCAATATCACAGAAAGTGAAAAATGGATAAAGAACTTGTGGTACTTACGTACAATGCAGTATCACTCAGCAGTGAAATCTATGTCATCAGGCCCGTAGCAGCACAATGAGTGGATTCAGGTACGATGATTCTAACTGAAATAAGTCACACAGAAAAAGAAACATCATAAGATATCAGTAATACACGGAATGTAAACTTGGCTACACAGGAACTGAATTACAGAACAGAACAGGGTCTCAAATTTAGAAAACCAACTTATGCTTGTTTAAGGGTAAAGGTGAGTTGGGGTGCTGCATAAAACCAGAGATTGAAATGAGCACAGATAAAGTTCCTTAAGCCAAATATGGAATAGACAAGAGCTACTCCTTGCTCAACGAAATGGACTCAACACCGCATATTAAACGCCTAAGAATGTACCTGACTCTTAAGTATCTTAAAACCTATGGATTGCTATGTCTCCGAAAGAGAATCAAGCATGTGTACAGGGACATAAACGCAGCAGTGATAGGATTGGAGAGGTTCGGTGAGCAAATGAAGACCCTTTGAAGTCATATTGCATGGTACCCATTCCACGGGTTTCAACTACCCAGGTTTAAGGTATTCTTCCTTCAGCTAAAACATGCATGTGGAACCTAGAGTATGATCAACCATGTGATCGGGAGACGTGTTCAAATATGTCTCAGTTTTCGTACCCTGGTACTCGGGTGCAACATTCCAGACGCTTTACTAACACTCTCCCGACTTGGAGAGTCAGTCCCTTTAACCTCCTGTTTGGCCCAGTTTGCAATTTCTGCGGAAGATGAACAGGAATAGCGAGAACCAATGAGAGACTAGCTGGAGGTGTCTGGACGGGCAAATTTAACTCTCATTTCCCACCAGGAAGAGGAAATAACCAAAGGCTCAGCGTGCCGTGCCGGAACCAGATTAGGGCCTGAAGCCATCCTGCGGTGTTGCGGCCAGCTCACAAGAAAACGAGTTGAAGAAAGGAGCTCAGGGGCACTGTAATTCACAAACCTGCAGAGTTATAAATGACAACTATCGTCCAAAAATATACTGAAGTAAGGCTGCCAAGAGGACTTGAAAGCGGGGCAGAATTGCAGGAAACCGATTTCAGGAGGTAGACTGGAATTGCATTGAAAGCATAGGAAAAGAGGCAGAACGTCCACAATGATGCACTTGGCCAAAAAGGGCGTATGCGTTTTTTCCTGAATATATTCAGGAAAAAACGCATACGCCCTTTTTGGCCAACCAAGCAAGCTTGCAAAGGAAATCTGCACTACAATGAAGTCTCACTTCCCCCCGGTCAAAAGGGCCATCTGAAAAAAGTGTAAAATCCAGAAAGGCAGGACAGGCCATGGAGAACTGGGAGCCTTGTTATGCTGATGGGCGGGATGTAAACTGCCAACAGACACTCGGGAGAAGTGTATGGTGTTTCCTGAAACATCTAAAAAACAAAGCAACAGAGCCTAGGGCACTTCCACTTATGGTCCTATAGCTTAGGGAAATTAAAATCAAAAAGACACAGCCACCCCAAAGTTTGGGACGCCTCTGTTTACAAGAACCTCGTTTACCGTACAAGTTCAATATCACAGAAAGTGAAAAATGGGTAAAGAACTTGTGGTACTTACGTACAATGCAGTATCACTCAGCAGTGAAATCTATGTCATCAGGCCCGTAGCAGCACAATGAGTGGATTCAGGTACGATGATTCTAACTGAAATAAGTCACACAGAAAAAGAAACATCATAAGATATCAGTAATACACGGAATGTAAACTTGGCTACACAGGAACTGAATTACAGAACAGAACAGGGTCTCAAATTTAGAAAACCAACTTATGCTTGTTTAAGGGTAAAGGTGAGTTGGGGTGCTGCATAAAACCAGAGATTGAAATGAGCACAGATAAAGTTCCTTAAGCCAAATATGGAATAGACAAGAGCTACTCCTTGCTCAACGAAATGGACTCAACACCGCATATTAAACGCCTAAGAATGTACCTGACTCTTAAGTATCTTAAAACCTATGGATTGCTATGTCTCCGAAAGAGAATCAAGCATGTGTACAGGGACATAAACGCAGCAGTGATAGGATTGGAGAGGTTCGGTGAGCAAATGAAGACCCTTTGAAGTCATATTGCATGGTACCCATTCCACGGGTTTCAACTACCCAGGTTTAAGGTATTCTTCCTTCAGCTAAAACATGCATGTGGAACCTAGAGTATGATCAACCATGTGATCGGGAGACGTGTTCAAATATGTCTCAGTTTTCGTACCCTGGTACTCGGGTGCAACATTCCAGACGCTTTACTAACACTCTCCCGACTTGGAGAGTCAGTCCCTTTAACCTCCTGTTTGGCCCAGTTTGCAATTTCTGCGGAAGATGAACAGGAATAGTGAGAACCAATGAGAGACTAGCTGGAGGTGTCTGGACGGGCAAATTTAACTCTCATTTCCCACCAGGAAGAGGAAATAACCAAAGGCTCAGCGTGCCGTGCCGGAACCAGATTAGGGCCTGAAGCCATCCTGCGGTGTTGCGGCCAGCTCACAAGAAAACGAGTTGAAGAAAGGAGCTCAGGGGCACTGTAATTCACAAACCTGCAGAGTTATAAATGACAACTATCGTCCAAAAATATACTGAAGTAAGGCTGCCAAGAGGACTTGAAAGCGGGGCAGAATTGCAGGAAACCGATTTCAGGAGGTAGACTGGAATTGCATTGAAAGCATAGGAAAAGAGGCAGAACGTCCACAATGATGCACTTGGCCAAAAAGGGCGTATGCGTTTTTTCCTGAATATATTCAGGAAAAAACGCATACGCCCTTTTTGGCCAACCAAGCAAGCTTGCAAAGGAAATCTGCACTACAATGAAGTCTCACTTCCCCCCGGTCAAAAGGGCCATCTGAAAAAAGTGTAAAATCCAGAAAGGCAGGACAGGCCATGGAGAACTGGGAGCCTTGTTATGCTGATGGGCGGGATGTAAACTGCCAACAGACACTCGGGAGAAGTGTATGGTGTTTCCTGAAACATCTAAAAAACAAAGCAACAGAGCCTAGGGCACTTCCACTTATGGTCCTATAGCTTAGGGAAATTAAAATCAAAAAGACACAGCCACCCCAAAGTTTGGGACGCCTCTGTTTACAAGAACCTCGTTTACCGTACAAGTTCAATATCACAGAAAGTGAAAAATGGATAAAGAACTTGTGGTACTTACGTACAATGCAGTATCACTCAGCAGTGAAATCTATGTCATCAGGCCCGTAGCAGCACAATGAGTGGATTCAGGTACGATGATTCTAACTGAAATAAGTCACACAGAAAAAGAAACATCATAAGATATCAGTAATACACGGAATGTAAACTTGGCTACACAGGAACTGAATTACAGAACAGAACAGGGTCTCAACTTTAGAAAACCAACTTATGCTTGTTTAAGGGTAAAGGTGAGTTGGGGTGCTGCATAAAACCAGAGATTGAAATGAGCACAGATAAAGTTCCTTAAGCCAAATATGGAATAGACAAGAGCTACTCCTTGCTCAACGAAATGGACTCAACACCGCATATTAAACGCCTAAGAATGTACCTGACTCTTAAGTATCTTAAAACCTATGGATTGCTATGTCTCCGAAAGAGAATCAAGCATGTGTACAGGGACATAAACGCAGCAGTGATAGGATTGGAGAGGTTCGGTGAGCAAATGAAGACCCTTTGAAGTCATATTGCATGGTACCCATTCCACGGGTTTCAACTACCCAGGTTTAAGGTATTCTTCCTTCAGCTAAAACATGCATGTGGAACCTAGAGTATGATCAACCATGTGATCGGGAGACGTGTTCAAATATGTCTCAGTTTTCGTACCCTGGTACTCGGGTGCAACATTCCAGACGCTTTACTAACACTCTCCCGACTTGGAGAGTCAGTCCCTTTAACCTCCTGTTTGGCCCAGTTTGCAATTTCTGCGGAAGATGAACAGGAATAGCGAGAACCAATGAGAGACTAGCTGGAGGTGTCTGGACGGGCAAATTTAACTCTCATTTCCCACCAGGAAGAGGAAATAACCAAAGGCTCAGCGTGCCGTGCCGGAACCAGATTAGGGCCTGAAGCCATCCTGCGGTGTTGCGGCCAGCTCACAAGAAAACGAGTTGAAGAAAGGAGCTCAGGGGCACTGTAATTCACAAACCTGCAGAGTTATAAATGACAACTATCGTCCAAAAATATACTGAAGTAAGGCTGCCAAGAGGACTTGAAAGCGGGGCAGAATTGCAGGAAACCGATTTCAGGAGGTAGACTGGAATTGCATTGAAAGCATAGGAAAAGAGGCAGAACGTCCACAATGATGCACTTGGCCAAAAAGGGCGTATGCGTTTTTTCCTGAATATATTCAGGAAAAAACGCATACGCCCTTTTTGGCCAACCAAGCAAGCTTGCAAAGGAAATCTGCACTACAATGAAGTCTCACTTCCCCCCGGTCAAAAGGGCCATCTGAAAAAAGTGTAAAATCCAGAAAGGCAGGACAGGCCATGGAGAACTGGGAGCCTTGTTATGCTGATGGGCGGGATGTAAACTGCCAACAGACACTCGGGAGAAGTGTATGGTGTTTCCTGAAACATCTAAAAAACAAAGCAACAGAGCCTAGGGCACTTCCACTTATGGTCCTATAGCTTAGGGAAATTAAAATCAAAAAGACACAGCCACCCCAATGTTTGGGACGCCTCTGTTTACAAGAACCTCGTTTACCGTACAAGTTCAATATCACAGAAAGTGAAAAATGGATAAAGAACTTGTGGTACTTACGTACAATGCAGTATCACTCAGCAGTGAAATCTATGCCATCAGGCCCGTAGCAGCACAATGAGTGGATTCAGGTACGATGATTCTAACTGAAATAAGTCACACAGAAAAAGAAACATCATAAGATATCAGTAATACACGGAATGTAAACTTGGCTACACAGGAACTGAATTACAGAACAGAACAGGGTCTCAACTTTAGAAAACCAACTTATGCTTGTTTAAGGGTAAAGGTGAGTTGGGGTGCTGCATAAAACCAGAGATTGAAATGAGCACAGATAAAGTTCCTTAAGCCAAATATGGAATAGACAAGAGCTACTCCTTGCTCAACGAAATGGACTCAACACCGCATATTAAACGCCTAAGAATGTACCTGACTCTTAAGTATCTTAAAACCTATGGATTGCTATGTCTCCGAAAGAGAATCAAGCATGTGTACAGGGACATAAACGCAGCAGTGATAGGATTGGAGAGGTTCGGTGAGCAAATGAAGAGCCTTTGAAGTCATATTGCATGGTACCCATTCCACGGGTTTCAACTACCCAGGTTTAAGGTATTCTTCCTTCAGCTAAAACATGCATGTGGAACCTAGAGTATGATCAACCATGTGATCGGGAGACGTGTTCAAATATGTCTCAGTTTTCGTACCCTGGTACTCGGGTGCAACATTCCAGACGCTTTACTAACACTCTCCCGACTTGGAGAGTCAGTCCCTTTAACCTCCTGTTTGGCCCAGTTTGCAATTTCTGCGGAAGATGAACAGGAATAGCGAGAACCAATGAGAGACTAGCTGGAGGTGTCTGGACGGGCAAATTTAACTCTCATTTCCCACCAGGAAGAGGAAATAACCAAAGGCTCAGCGTGCCGTGCCGGAACCAGATTAGGGCCTGAAGCCATCCTGCGGTGTTGCGGCCAGCTCACAAGAAAACGAGTTGAAGAAAGGAGCTCAGGGGCACTGTAATTCACAAACCTGCAGAGTTATAAATGACAACTATCGTCCAAAAATATACTGAAGTAAGGCTGCCAAGAGGACTTGAAAGCGGGGCAGAATTGCAGGAAACCGATTTCAGGAGGTAGACTGGAATTGCATTGAAAGCATAGGAAAAGAGGCAGAACGTCCACAATGATGCACTTGGCCAAAAAGGGCGTATGCGTTTTTTCCTGAATATATTCAGGAAAAAACGCATACGCCCTTTTTGGCCAACCAAGCAAGCTTGCAAAGGAAATCTGCACTACAATGAAGTCTCACCTCCCCCCGGTCAAAAGGGCCATCTGAAAAAAGTGTAAAATCCAGAAAGGCAGGACAGGCCATGGAGAACTGGGAGCCTTGTTATGCTGATGGGCGGGATGTAAACTGCCAACAGACACTCAGGAGAAGTGTATGGTGTTTCCTGAAACATCTAAAAAACAAAGCAACAGAGCCTAGGGCACTTCCACTTATGGTCCTATAGCTTAGGGAAATTAAAATCAAAAAGATACAGCCACCCCAATGTTTGGGACGCCTCTGTTTACAAGAACCTCGTTTACCGTACAAGTTCAATATCACAGAAAGTGAAAAATGGATAAAGAACTTGTGGTACTTACGTACAATGCAGTATCACTCAGCAGTGAAATCTATGTCATCAGGCCCGTAGCAGCACAATGAGTGGATTCAGGTACGATGATTCTAACTGAAATAAGTCACACAGAAAAAGAAACATCATAAGATATCAGTAATACACGGAATGTAAACTTGGCTACACAGGAACTGAATTACAGAACAGAACAGGGTCTCAAATTTAGAAAACCAACTTATGCTTGTTTAAGGGTAAAGGTGAGTTGGGGTGCTGCATAAAACCAGAGATTGAAATGAGCACAGATAAAGTTCCTTAAGCCAAATATGGAATAGACAAGAGCTACTCCTTGCTCAACGAAATGGACTCAACACCGCATATTAAACGCCTAAGAATGTACCTGACTCTTAAGTATCTTAAAACGTATGGATTGCTATGTCTCCGAAAGAGAATCAAGCATGTGTACAGGGACATAAACGCAGCAGTGATAGGATTGGAGAGGTTCGGTGAGCAAATGAAGACCCTTTGAAGTCATATTGCATGGTACCCATTCCACGGGTTTCAACTACCCAGGTTTAAGGTATTCTTCCTTCAGCTAAAACATGCATGTGGAACCTAGAGTATGATCAACCATGTGATCGGGAGACGTGTTCAAATATGTCTCAGTTTTCGTACCCTGGTACTCGGGTGCAACATTCCAGACGCTTTACTAACACTCTCCCGACTTGGAGAGTCAGTCCCTTTAACCTCCTGTTTGGCCCAGTTTGCAATTTCTGCGGAAGATGAACAGGAATAGCGAGAACCAATGAGAGACTAGCTGGAGGTGTCTGGACGGGCAAATTTAACTCTCATTTCCCACCAGGAAGAGGAAATAACCAAAGGCTCAGCGTGCCGTGCCGGAACCAGATTAGGGCCTGAAGCCATCCTGCGGTGTTGCGGCCAGCTCACAAGAAAACGAGTTGAAGAAAGGAGCTCAGGGGCACTGTAATTCACAAACCTGCAGAGTTATAAATGACAACTATCGTCCAAAAATATACTGAAGTAAGGCTGCCAAGAGGACTTGAAAGCGGGGAAGAATTGCAGGAAACCGATTTCAGGAGGTAGACTGGAATTGCATTGAAAGCATAGGAAAAGAGGCAGAACGTCCACAATGATGCACTTGGCCAAAAAGGGCGTATGCGTTTTTTCCTGAATATATTCAGGAAAAAACGCATACGCCCTTTTTGGCCAACCAAGCAAGCTTGCAAAGGAAATCTGCACTACAATGAAGTCTCACTTCCCCCCGGTCAAAAGGGCCATCTGAAAAAAGTGTAAAATCCAGAAAGGCAGGACAGGCCATGGAGAACTGGGAGCCTTGTTATGCTGATGGGCGGGATGTAAACTGCCAACAGACACTCGGGAGAAGTGTATGGTGTTTCCTGAAACATCTAAAAAACAAAGCAACAGAGCCTAGGGCACTTCCACTTATGGTCCTATAGCTTAGGGAAATTAAAATCAAAAAGATACAGCCACCCCAATGTTTGGGACGCCTCTGTTTACAAGAACCTCGTTTACCGTACAAGTTCAATATCACAGAAAGTGAAAAATGGATAAAGAACTTGTGGTACTTACGTACAATGCAGTATCACTCAGCAGTGAAATCTATGCCATCAGGCCCGTAGCAGCACAATGAGTGCATTCAGGTATGATGATTCTAACTGAAATAAGTCACACAGAAAAAGAAACATCATAAGATATCAGTAATACACGGAATGTAAACTTGGCTACACAGGAACTGAATTACAGAACAGAACAGGGTCTCAAATTTAGAAAACCAACTTATGCTTGTTTAAGGGTAAAGGTGAGTTGGGGTGCTGCATAAAACCAGAGATTGAAATGAGCACAGATAAAGTTCCTTAAGCCAAATATGGAATAGACAAGAGCTACTCCTTGCTCAACGAAATGGACTCAACACCGCATATTAAACGCCTAAGAATGTACCTGACTCTTAAGTATCTTAAAACCTATGGATTGCTATGTCTCCGAAAGAGAATCAAGCATGTGTACAGGGACATAAACGCAGCAGTGATAGGATTGGAGAGGTTCGGTGAGCAAATGAAGACCCTTTGAAGTCATATTGCATGGTACCCATTCCACGGGTTTCAACTACCCAGGTTTAAGGTATTCTTCCTTCAGCTAAAACATGCATGTGGAACCTAGAGTATGATCAACCATGTGATCGGGAGACGTGTTCAAATATGTCTCAGTTTTCGTACCCTGGTACTCGGGTGCAACATTCCAGACGCTTTACTAACACTCTCCCGACTTGGAGAGTCAGTCCCTTTAACCTCCTGTTTGGCCCAGTTTGCAATTTCTGCGGAAGATGAACAGGAATAGCGAGAACCAATGAGAGACTAGCTGGAGGTGTCTGGACGGGCAAATTTAACTCTCATTTCCCACCAGGAAGAGGAAATAACCAAAGGCTCAGCGTGCCGTGCCGGAACCAGATTAGGGCCTGAAGCCATCCTGCGGTGTTGCGGCCAGCTCACAAGAAAACGAGTTGAAGAAAGGAGCTCAGGGGCACTGTAATTCACAAACCTGCAGAGTTATAAATGACAACTATCGTCCAAAAATATACTGAAGTAAGGCTGCCAAGAGGACTTGAAAGCGGGGCAGAATTGCAGGAAACCGATTTCAGGAGGTAGACTGGAATTGCATTGAAAGCATAGGAAAAGAGGCAGAACGTCCACAATGATGCACTTGGCCAAAAAGGGCGTATGCGTTTTTTCCTGAATATATTCAGGAAAAAACGCATACGCCCTTTTTGGCCAACCAAGCAAGCTTGCAAAGGAAATCTGCACTACAATGAAGTCTCACCTCCCCCCGGTCAAAAGGGCCATCTGAAAAAAGTGTAAAATCCAGAAAGGCAGGACAGGCCATGGAGAACTGGGAGCCTTGTTATGCTGATGGGCGGGATGTAAACTGCCAACAGACACTCGGGAGAAGTGTATGGTGTTTCCTGAAACATCTAAAACACAAAGCAACAGAGCCTAGGGCACTTCCACTTATGGTCCTATAGCTTAGGGAAATTAAAATCAAAAAGATACAGCCACCTCAATGTTTGGGACGCCTCTGTTTACAAGAACCTCGTTTACCGTACAAGTTCAATATCACAGAAAGTGAAAAATGGATAAAGAACTTGTGGTACTTACGTACAATGCAGTATCACTCAGCAGTGAAATCTATGTCATCAGGCCCGTAGCAGCACAATGAGTGGATTCAGGTACGATGATTCTAACTGAAATAAGTCACACAGAAAAAGAAACATCATAAGATATCAGTAATACACGGAATGTAAACTTGGCTACACAGGAACTGAATTACAGAACAGAACAGGGTCTCAAATTTAGAAAACCAACTTATGCTTGTTTAAGGGTAAAGGTGAGTTGGGGTGCTGCATAAAACCAGAGATTGAAATGAGCACAGATAAAGTTCCTTAAGCCAAATATGGAATAGACAAGAGCTACTCCTTGCTCAACGAAATGGACTCAACACCGCATATTAAACGCCTAAGAATGTACCTGACTCTTAAGTATCTTAAAACGTATGGATTGCTATGTCTCCGAAAGAGAATCAAGCATGTGTACAGGGACATAAACGCAGCAGTGATAGGATTGGAGAGGTTCGGTGAGCAAATGAAGACCCTTTGAAGTCATATTGCATGGTACCCATTCCACGGGTTTCAACTACCCAGGTTTAAGGTATTCTTCCTTCAGCTAAAACATGCATGTGGAACCTAGAGTATGATCAACCATGTGATCGGGAGACGTGTTCAAATATGTCTCAGTTTTCGTACCCTGGTACTCGGGTGCAACATTCCAGACGCTTTACTAACACTCTCCCGACTTGGAGAGTCAGTCCCTTTAACCTCCTGTTTGGCCCAGTTTGCAATTTCTGCGGAAGATGAACAGGAATAGCGAGAACCAATGAGAGACTAGCTGGAGGTGTCTGGACGGGCAAATTTAACTCTCATTTCCCACCAGGAAGAGGAAATAACCAAAGGCTCAGCGTGCCGTGCCGGAACCAGATTAGGGCCTGAAGCCATCCTGCGGTGTTGCGGCCAGCTCACAAGAAAACGAGTTGAAGAAAGGAGCTCAGGGGCACTGTAATTCACAAACCTGCAGAGTTATAAATGACAACTATCGTCCAAAAATATACTGAAGTAAGGCTGCCAAGAGGACTTGAAAGCGGGGAAGAATTGCAGGAAACCGATTTCAGGAGGTAGACTGGAATTGCATTGAAAGCATAGGAAAAGAGGCAGAACGTCCACAATGATGCACTTGGCCAAAAAGGGCGTATGCGTTTTTTCCTGAATATATTCAGGAAAAAACGCATACGCCCTTTTTGGCCAACCAAGCAAGCTTGCAAAGGAAATCTGCACTACAATGAAGTCTCACCTCCCCCCGGTCAAAAGGGCCATCTGAAAAAAGTGTAAAATCCAGAAAGGCAGGACAGGCCATGGAGAACTGGGAGCCTTGTTATGCTGATGGGCGGGATGTAAACTGCCAACAGACACTCGGGAGAAGTGTATGGTGTTTCCTGAAACATCTAAAAAACAAAGCAACAGAGCCTAGAGCACTTCCACTTATGGTCCTATAGCTTAGGGAAATTAAAATCAAAAAGATACAGCCACCCCAATGTTTGGGACGCCTCTGTTTACAAGAACCTCGTTTACCGTACAAGTTCAATATCACAGAAAGTGAAAAATGGATAAAGAACTTGTGGTACTTACGTACAATGCAGTATCACTCAGCAGTGAAATCTATGTCATCAGGCCCGTAGCAGCACAATGAGTGGATTCAGGTACGATGATTCTAACTGAAATAAGTCACACAGAAAAAGAAACATCATAAGATATCAGTAATACACGGAATGTAAACTTGGCTACACAGGAACTGAATTACAGAACAGAACAGGGTCTCAAATTTAGAAAAAAAACTTATGCTTGTTTAAGGGTAAAGGTGAGTTGGGGTGCTGCATAAAACCAGAGATTGAAATGAGCACAGATAAAGTTCCTTAAGCCAAATATGGAATAGACAAGAGCTACTCCTTGCTCAACGAAATGGACTCAACACTGCATATTAAACGCCTAAGAATGTACCTGACTCTTAAGTATCTTAAAACCTATGGATTGCTATGTCTCCGAAAGAGAATCAAGCATGTGTACAGGGACATAAACGCAGCAGTGATAGGATTGGAGAGGTTCGGTGAGCAAATGAAGACCCTTTGAAGTCATATTGCATGGTACCCATTCCACGGGTTTCAACTACCCAGGTTTAAGGTATTCTTCCTTCAGCTAAAACATGCATGTGGAACCTAGAGTATGATCAACCATGTGATCGGGAGACGTGTTCAAATATGTCTCAGTTTTCGTACCCTGGTACTCGGGTGCAACATTCCAGACGCTTTACTAACACTCTCCCGACTTGGAGAGTCAGTCCCTTTAACCTCCTGTTTGGCCCAGTTTGCAATTTCTGCGGAAGATGAACAGGAATAGCGAGAACCAATGAGAGACTAGCTGGAGGTGTCTGGACGGGCAAATTTAACTCTCATTTCCCACCAGGAAGAGGAAATAACCAAAGGCTCAGCGTGCCGTGCCGGAACCAGATTAGGGCCTGAAGCCATCCTGCGGTGTTGCGGCCAGCTCACAAGAAAACGAGTTGAAGAAAGGAGCTCAGGGGCACTGTAATTCACAAACCTGCAGAGTTATAAATGACAACTATCGTCCAAAAATATACTGAAGTAAGGCTGCCAAGAGGACTTGAAAGCGGGGCAGAATTGCAGGAAACCGATTTCAGGAGGTAGACTGGAATTGCATTGAAAGCATAGGAAAAGAGGCAGAACGTCCACAATGATGCACTTGGCCAAAAAGGGCGTATGCGTTTTTTCCTGAATATATTCAGGAAAAAACGCATACGCCCTTTTTGGCCAACCAAGCAAGCTTGCAAAGGAAATCTGCACTACAATGAAGTCTCACTTCCCCCCGGTCAAAAGGGCCATCTGAAAAAAGTGTAAAATCCAGAAAGGCAGGACAGGCCATGGAGAACTGGGAGCCTTGTTATGCTGATGGGCGGGATGTAAACTGCCAACAGACACTCAGGAGAAGTGTATGGTGTTTCCTGAAACATCTAAAAAACAAAGCAACAGAGCCTAGGGCACTTCCACTTATGGTCCTATAGCTTAGGGAAATTAAAATAAAAAAGATACAGCCACCCCAATGTTTGGGACGCCTCTGTTTACAAGAACCTCGTTTACCGTACAAGTTCAATATCACAGAAAGTGAAAAATGGATAAAGAACTTGTGGTACTTACGTACAATGCAGTATCACTCAGCAGTGAAATCTATGCCATCAGGCCCGTAGCAGCACAATGAGTGGATTCAGGTACGATGATTCTAACTGAAATAAGTCACACAGAAAAAGAAACATCATAAGATATCAGTAATACACGGAATGTAAACTTGGCTACACAGGAACTGAATTACAGAACAGAACAGGGTCTCAAATTTAGAAAACCAACTTATGCTTGTTTAAGGGTAAAGGTGAGTTGGGGTGCTGCATAAAACCAGAGATTGAAATGAGCACAGATAAAGTTCCTTAAGCCAAATATGGAATAGACAAGAGCTACTCCTTGCTCAACGAAATGGACTCAACACCGCATATTAAACGCCTAAGAATGTACCTGACTCTTAAGTATCTTAAAACCTATGGATTGCTATGTCTCCGAAAGAGAATCAAGCATGTGTACAGGGACATAAACGCAGCAGTGATAGGATTGGAGAGGTTCGGTGAGCAAATGAAGACCCTTTGAAGTCATATTGCATGGTACCCATTCCACGGGTTTCAACTACCCAGGTTTAAGGTATTCTTCCTTCAGCTAAAACATGCATGTGGAACCTAGAGTATGATCAACCATGTGATCGGGAGACGTGTTCAAATATGTCTCAGTTTTCGTACCCTGGTACTCGGGTGCAACATTCCAGACGCTTTACTAACACTCTCCCGACTTGGAGAGTCAGTCCCTTTAACCTCCTGTTTGGCCCAGTTTGCAATTTCTGCGGAAGATGAACAGGAATAGCGAGAACCAATGAGAGACTAGCTGGAGGTGTCTGGACGGGAAAATTTAACTCTCATTTCCCACCAGGAAGAGGAAATAACCAAAGGCTCAGCGTGCCGTGCCAGAACCAGATTAGGGCCTGAAGCCATCCTGCGGTGTTGCGGCCAGCTCACAAGAAAACGAGTTGAAGAAAGGAGATCAGGGGCACTGTAATTCACAAACCTGCAGAGTTATAAATGACAACTATCGTCCAAAAATATACTGAAGTAAGGCTGCCAAGAGGACTTGAAAGCGGGGCAGAATTGCAGGAAACCGATTTCAGGAGGTAGACTGGAATTGCATTGAAAGCATAGGAAAAGAGGCAGAACGTCCACAATGATGCACTTGGCCAAAAAGGGCGTATGCGTTTTTTCCTGAATATATTCAGGAAAAAACGCATACGCCCTATTTGGCCAACCAACCAAGCTTGCAAAGGAAATCTGCACTACAATGAAGTCTCACCTCCCCCCGGTCAAAAGGGCCATCTGAAAAAAGTGTAAAATCCAGAAAGGCAGGACAGGCCATGGAGAACTGGGAGCCTTGTTATGCTGATGGGCGGGATGTAAATTGCCAACAGACACTCGGGAGAAGTGTATGGTGTTTCCTGAAACATCTAAAAAACAAAGCAACAGAGCCTAGGGCACTTCCACTTATGGTCCTATAGATTAGGGAAATTAAAATCAAAAAGATACAGCCACCCCAATGTTTGGGACGCCTCTGTTTACAAGAACCTCGTTTACCGTACAAGTTCAATATCACAGAAAGTGAAAAATGGATAAAGAACTTGTGGTACTTACGTACAATGCAGTATCACTCAGCAGTGAAATCTATGCCATCAGGCCAGTAGCAGCACAATGAGTGGATTCAGGTACGATGATTCTAACTGAAATAAGTCACACAGAAAAAGAAACATCATAAGATATCAGTAATACACGGAATGTAAACTTGGCTACACAGGAACTGAATTACAGAACAGAACAGGGTCTCAAATTTAGAAAACCAAGTTATGCTTGTTTAAGGGTAAAGGTGAGTTGGGGTGCTGCATAAAACCAGAGATTGAAATGAGCACAGATAAAGTTCCTTAAGCCAAATATGGAATAGACAAGAGCTACTCCTTGCTCAACGAAATGGACTCAACACCGCATATTAAACGCCTAAGAATGTACCTGACTCTTAAGTATCTTAAAACCTATGGATTGCTATGTCTCCGAAAGAGAATCAAGCATGTGTACAGGGACATAAACGCAGCAGTGATAGGATTGGAGAGGTTCGGTGAGCAAATGAAGACCCTTTGAAGTCATATTGCATGGTACCCATTCCACGGGTTTCAACTACCCAGGTTTAAGGTATTCTTCCTTCAGCTAAAACATGCATGTGGAACCTAGAGTATGATCAACCATGTGATCGGGAGACGTGTTCAAATATGTCTCAGTTTTCGTACCCTGGTACTCGGGTGCAACATTCCAGACGCTTTACTAACACTCTCCCGACTTGGAGAGTCAGTCCCTTTAACCTCCTGTTTGGCCCAGTTTGCAATTTCTGCGGAAGATGAACAGGAATAGCGAGAACCAATGAGAGACTAGCTGGAGGTGTCTGGACGGGCAAATTTAACTCTCATTTCCCACCAGGAAGAGGAAATAACCAAAGGCTCAGCGTGCCATGCCGGAACCAGATTAGGGCCTGAAGCCATCCTGCGGTGTTGCGGCCAGCTCACAAGAAAACGAGTTGAAGAAAGGAGCTCAGGGGCACTGTAATTCACAGACCTGCAGAGTTATAAATGACAACTATCGTCCAAAAATATACTGAAGTAAGGCTGCCAAGAGGACTTGAAAGCGGGGCAGAATGGCAGGAAACCGATTTCAGGAGGTAGACTGGAATTGCATTGAAAGCATAGGAAAAGAGGCAGAACGTCCACAATGATGCACTTGGCCAAAAAGGGCGTATGCGTTTTTTCCTGAATATATTCAGGAAAAAACGCATACGCCCTTTTTGGCCAACCAAGCAAGCTTGCAAAGGAAATCTGCACTGCACTGAAGTCTCACTTCCCCCCGGTCAAAAGGGCCATCTGAAAAAAGTGTAAAATCCAGAAAGGCAGGACAGGCCATGGAGAACTGGGAGCCTTGTTATGCTGATGGGCGGGATGTAAACTGCCAACAGACACTCGGGAGAAGTGTATGGTGTTTCCTGAAACATCTAAAAAACAAAGCAACAGAGCCTAGGGCACTTCCACTTATGGTCCTATAGCTTAGGGAAATTAAAATCAAAAAGATACAGCCACCCCAATGTTTGGGACGCCTCTGTTTACAAGAACCTCGTTTACCGTACAAGTTCAATATCACAGAAAGTGAAAAATGGATAAAGAACTTGTGGTACTTACGTACAATGCAGTATCACTCAGCAGTGAAATCTATGTCATCAGGCCCGTAGCAGCACAATGAGTGGATTCAGGTACGATGATTCTAACTGAAATAAGTCACACAGAAAAAGAAACATCATAAGATATCAGTAATACACGGAATGTAAACTTGGCTACACAGGAACTGAATTACAGAACAGAACAGGGTCTCAAATTTAGAAAACCAACTTATGCTTGTTTAAGGGTAAAGGTGAGTTGGGGTGCTGCATAAAACCAGAGATTGAAATGAGCACAGATAAAGTTCCTTAAGCCAAATATGGAATAGACAAGAGCTACTCCTTGCTCAACGAAATGGACTCAACACCGCATATTAAACGCCTAAGAATGTACCTGACTCTTAAGTATCTTAAAACCTATGGATTGCTATGTCTCCGAAAGAGAATCAAGCATGTGTACAGGGACATAAACGCAGCAGTGATAGGATTGGAGAGGTTCGGTGAGCAAATGAAGACCCTTTGAAGTCATATTGCATGGTACCCATTCCACGGGTTTCAACTACCCAGGTTTAAGGTATTCTTCCTTCAGCTAAAACATGCATGTGGAACCTAGAGTATGATCAACCATGTGATCGGGAGACGTGTTCAAATATGTCTCAGTTTTCGTACCCTGGTACTCGGGTGCAACATTCCAGACGCTTTACTAACACTCTCCCGACTTGGAGAGTCAGTCCCTTTAACCTCCTGTTTGGCCCAGTTTGCAATTTCTGCGGAAGATGAACAGGAATAGCGAGAACCAATGAGAGACTAGCTGGAGGTGTCTGGACGGGCAAATTTAACTCTCATTTCCCACCAGGAAGAGGAAATAACCAAAGGCTCAGCGTGCCGTGCCGGAACCAGATTAGGGCCTGAAGCCATCCTGCGGTGTTGCGGCCAGCTCACAAGAAAACGAGTTGAAGAAAGGAGCTCAGGGGCACTGTAATTCACAAACCTGCAGAGTTATAAATGACAACTATCGTCCAAAAATATACTGAAGTAAGGCTGCCAAGAGGACTTGAAAGCGGGGCAGAATTGCAGGAAACCGATTTCAGGAGGTAGACTGGAATTGCATTGAAAGCATAGGAAAAGAGGCAGAACGTCCACAATGATGCACTTGGCCAAAAAGGGCGTATGCGTTTTTTCCTGAATATATTCAGGAAAAAACGCATACGCACTTTTTGGCCAACCAAGCAAGCTTGCAAAGGAAATCTGCACTACAATGAAGTCTCACTTCCCCCCGGTCAAAAGGGCCATCTGAAAAAAGTGTAAAATCCAGAAAGGCAGGACAGGCCATGGAGAACTGGGAGCCTTGTTATGCTGATGGGCGGGATGTAAATTGCCAACAGACACTCAGGAGAAGTGTATGGTGTTTCCTGAAACATCTAAAAAACAAAGCAACAGAGCCTAGGGCACTTCCACTTATGGTCCTATAGCTTAGGGAAATTAAAATCAAAAAGATACAGCCACCCCAATGTTTGGGACGCCTCTGTTTACAAGAACCTCGTTTACCGTACAAGTTCAATATCACAGAAAGTGAAAAATGGATAAAGAACTTGTGGTACTTACGTACAATGCAGTATCACTCAGCAGTGAAATCTATGTCATCAGGCCCGTAGCAGCACAATGAGTGGATTCAGGTACGATGATTCTAACTGAAATAAGTCACACAGAAAAAGAAACATCATAAGATATCAGTAATACACGGAATGTCAACTTGGCTACACAGGAACTGAATTACAGAACAGAACAGGGTCTCAAATTTAGAAAAAAAACTTATGCTTGTTTAAGGGTAAAGGTGAGTTGGGGTGCTGCATAAAACCAGAGATTGAAATGAGCACAGATAAAGTTCCTTAAGCCAAATATGGAATAGACAAGAGCTACTCCTTGCTCAACGAAATGGACTCAACACTGCATATTAAACGCCTAAGAATGTACCTGACTCTTAAGTATCTTAAAACCTATGGATTGCTATGTCTCCGAAAGAGAATCAAGCATGTGTACAGGGACATAAACGCAGCAGTGATAGGATTGGAGAGGTTCGGTGAGCAAATGAAGACCCTTTGAAGTCATATTGCATGGTACCCATTCCACGGGTTTCAACTACCCAGGTTTAAGGTATTCTTCCTTCAGCTAAAACATGCATGTGGAACCTAGAGTATGATCAACCATGTGATCGGGAGACGTGTTCAAATATGTCTCAGTTTTCGTACCCTGGTACTCGGGTGCAACATTCCAGACGCTTTACTAACACTCTCCCGACTTGGAGAGTCAGTCCCTTTAACCTCCTGTTTGGCCCAGTTTGCAATTTCTGCGGAAGATGAACAGGAATAGCGAGAACCAATGAGAGACTAGCTGGAGGTGTCTGGACGGGCAAATTTAACTCTCATTTCCCACCAGGAAGAGGAAATAACCAAAGGCTCAGCGTGCCGTGCCGGAACCAGATTAGGGCCTGAAGCCATCCTGCGGTGTTGCGGCCAGCTCACAAGAAAACGAGTTGAAGAAAGGAGCTCAGGGGCACTGTAATTCACAAACCTGCAGAGTTATAAATGACAACTATCGTCCAAAAATATACTGAAGTAAGGCTGCCAAGAGGACTTGAAAGCGGGGCAGAATTGCAGGAAACCGATTTCAGGAGGTAGACTGGAATTGCATTGAAAGCATAGGAAAAGAGGCAGAACGTCCACAATGATGCACTTGGCCAAAAAGGGCGTATGCGTTTTTTCCTGAATATATTCAGGAAAAAACGCATACGCCCTTTTTGGCCAACCAAGCAAGCTTGCAAAGGAAATCTGCACTACAATGAAGTCTCACTTCCCCCCGGTCAAAAGGGCCATCTGAAAAAAGTGTAAAATCCAGAAAGGCAGGACAGGCCATGGAGAACTGGGAGCCTTGTTATGCTGATGGGCGGGATGTAAACTGCCAACAGACACTCAGGAGAAGTGTATGGTGTTTCCTGAAACATCTAAAAAACAAAGCAACAGAGCCTAGGGCACTTCCACTTATGGTCCTATAGCTTAGGGAAATTAAAATAAAAAAGATACAGCCACCCCAATGTTTGGGACGCCTCTGTTTACAAGAACCTCGTTTACCGTACAAGTTCAATATCACAGAAAGTGAAAAATGGATAAAGAACTTGTGGTACTTACGTACAATGCAGTATCACTCAGCAGTGAAATCTATGCCATCAGGCCCGTAGCAGCACAATGAGTGGATTCAGGTACGATGATTCTAACTGAAATAAGTCACACAGAAAAAGAAACATCATAAGATATCAGTAATACACGGAATGTAAACTTGGCTACACAGGAACTGAATTACAGAACAGAACAGGGTCTCAAATTTAGAAAACCAACTTATGCTTGTTTAAGGGTAAAGGTGAGTTGGGGTGCTGCATAAAACCAGAGATTGAAATGAGCACAGATAAAGTTCCTTAAGCCAAATATGGAATAGACAAGAGCTACTCCTTGCTCAACGAAATGGACTCAACACCGCATATTAAACGCCTAAGAATGTACCTGACTCTTAAGTATCTTAAAACCTATGGATTGCTATGTCTCCGAAAGAGAATCAAGCATGTGTACAGGGACATAAACGCAGCAGTGATAGGATTGGAGAGGTTCGGTGAGCAAATGAAGACCCTTTGAAGTCATATTGCATGGTACCCATTCCACGGGTTTCAACTACCCAGGTTTAAGGTATTCTTCCTTCAGCTAAAACATGCATGTGGAACCTAGAGTATGATCAACCATGTGATCGGGAGACGTGTTCAAATATGTCTCAGTTTTCGTACCCTGGTACTCGGGTGCAACATTCCAGACGCTTTACTAACACTCTCCCGACTTGGAGAGTCAGTCCCTTTAACCTCCTGTTTGGCCCAGTTTGCAATTTCTGCGGAAGATGAACAGGAATAGCGAGAACCAATGAGAGACTAGCTGGAGGTGTCTGGACGGGAAAATTTAACTCTCATTTCCCACCAGGAAGAGGAAATAACCAAAGGCTCAGCGTGCCGTGCCAGAACCAGATTAGGGCCTGAAGCCATCCTGCGGTGTTGCGGCCAGCTCACAAGAAAACGAGTTGAAGAAAGGAGATCAGGGGCACTGTAATTCACAAACCTGCAGAGTTATAAATGACAACTATCGTCCAAAAATATACTGAAGTAAGGCTGCCAAGAGGACTTGAAAGCGGGGCAGAATTGCAGGAAACCGATTTCAGGAGGTAGACTGGAATTGCATTGAAAGCATAGGAAAAGAGGCAGAACGTCCACAATGATGCACTTGGCCAAAAAGGGCGTATGCGTTTTTTCCTGAATATATTCAGGAAAAAACGCATACGCCCTATTTGGCCAACCAACCAAGCTTGCAAAGGAAATCTGCACTACAATGAAGTCTCACCTCCCCCCGGTCAAAAGGGCCATCTGAAAAAAGTGTAAAATCCAGAAAGGCAGGACAGGCCATGGAGAACTGGGAGCCTTGTTATGCTGATGGGCGGGATGTAAATTGCCAACAGACACTCGGGAGAAGTGTATGGTGTTTCCTGAAACATCTAAAAAACAAAGCAACAGAGCCTAGGGCACTTCCACTTATGGTCCTATAGATTAGGGAAATTAAAATCAAAAAGATACAGCCACCCCAATGTTTGGGACGCCTCTGTTTACAAGAACCTCGTTTACCGTACAAGTTCAATATCACAGAAAGTGAAAAATGGATAAAGAACTTGTGGTACTTACGTACAATGCAGTATCACTCAGCAGTGAAATCTATGCCATCAGGCCAGTAGCAGCACAATGAGTGGATTCAGGTACGATGATTCTAACTGAAATAAGTCACACAGAAAAAGAAACATCATAAGATATCAGTAATACACGGAATGTAAACTTGGCTACACAGGAACTGAATTACAGAACAGAACAGGGTCTCAAATTTAGAAAACCAAGTTATGCTTGTTTAAGGGTAAAGGTGAGTTGGGGTGCTGCATAAAACCAGAGATTGAAATGAGCACAGATAAAGTTCCTTAAGCCAAATATGGAATAGACAAGAGCTACTCCTTGCTCAACGAAATGGACTCAACACCGCATATTAAACGCCTAAGAATGTACCTGACTCTTAAGTATCTTAAAACCTATGGATTGCTATGTCTCCGAAAGAGAATCAAGCATGTGTACAGGGACATAAACGCAGCAGTGATAGGATTGGAGAGGTTCGGTGAGCAAATGAAGACCCTTTGAAGTCATATTGCATGGTACCCATTCCACGGGTTTCAACTACCCAGGTTTAAGGTATTCTTCCTTCAGCTAAAACATGCATGTGGAACCTAGAGTATGATCAACCATGTGATCGGGAGACGTGTTCAAATATGTCTCAGTTTTCGTACCCTGGTACTCGGGTGCAACATTCCAGACGCTTTACTAACACTCTCCCGACTTGGAGAGTCAGTCCCTTTAACCTCCTGTTTGGCCCAGTTTGCAATTTCTGCGGAAGATGAACAGGAATAGCGAGAACCAATGAGAGACTAGCTGGAGGTGTCTGGACGGGCAAATTTAACTCTCATTTCCCACCAGGAAGAGGAAATAACCAAAGGCTCAGCGTGCCATGCCGGAACCAGATTAGGGCCTGAAGCCATCCTGCGGTGTTGCGGCCAGCTCACAAGAAAACGAGTTGAAGAAAGGAGCTCAGGGGCACTGTAATTCACAGACCTGCAGAGTTATAAATGACAACTATCGTCCAAAAATATACTGAAGTAAGGCTGCCAAGAGGACTTGAAAGCGGGGCAGAATGGCAGGAAACCGATTTCAGGAGGTAGACTGGAATTGCATTGAAAGCATAGGAAAAGAGGCAGAACGTCCACAATGATGCACTTGGCCAAAAAGGGCGTATGCGTTTTTTCCTGAATATATTCAGGAAAAAACGCATACGCCCTTTTTGGCCAACCAAGCAAGCTTGCAAAGGAAATCTGCACTGCACTGAAGTCTCACTTCCCCCCGGTCAAAAGGGCCATCTGAAAAAAGTGTAAAATCCAGAAAGGCAGGACAGGCCATGGAGAACTGGGAGCCTTGTTATGCTGATGGGCGGGATGTAAACTGCCAACAGACACTCGGGAGAAGTGTATGGTGTTTCCTGAAACATCTAAAAAACAAAGCAACAGAGCCTAGGGCACTTCCACTTATGGTCCTATAGCTTAGGGAAATTAAAATCAAAAAGATACAGCCACCCCAATGTTTGGGACGCCTCTGTTTACAAGAACCTCGTTTACCGTACAAGTTCAATATCACAGAAAGTGAAAAATGGATAAAGAACTTGTGGTACTTACGTACAATGCAGTATCACTCAGCAGTGAAATCTATGTCATCAGGCCCGTAGCAGCACAATGAGTGGATTCAGGTACGATGATTCTAACTGAAATAAGTCACACAGAAAAAGAAACATCATAAGATATCAGTAATACACGGAATGTAAACTTGGCTACACAGGAACTGAATTACAGAACAGAACAGGGTCTCAAATTTAGAAAACCAACTTATGCTTGTTTAAGGGTAAAGGTGAGTTGGGGTGCTGCATAAAACCAGAGATTGAAATGAGCACAGATAAAGTTCCTTAAGCCAAATATGGAATAGACAAGAGCTACTCCTTGCTCAACGAAATGGACTCAACACCGCATATTAAACGCCTAAGAATGTACCTGACTCTTAAGTATCTTAAAACCTATGGATTGCTATGTCTCCGAAAGAGAATCAAGCATGTGTACAGGGACATAAACGCAGCAGTGATAGGATTGGAGAGGTTCGGTGAGCAAATGAAGACCCTTTGAAGTCATATTGCATGGTACCCATTCCACGGGTTTCAACTACCCAGGTTTAAGGTATTCTTCCTTCAGCTAAAACATGCATGTGGAACCTAGAGTATGATCAACCATGTGATCGGGAGACGTGTTCAAATATGTCTCAGTTTTCGTACCCTGGTACTCGGGTGCAACATTCCAGACGCTTTACTAACACTCTCCCGACTTGGAGAGTCAGTCCCTTTAACCTCCTGTTTGGCCCAGTTTGCAATTTCTGCGGAAGATGAACAGGAATAGCGAGAACCAATGAGAGACTAGCTGGAGGTGTCTGGACGGGCAAATTTAACTCTCATTTCCCACCAGGAAGAGGAAATAACCAAAGGCTCAGCGTGCCGTGCCGGAACCAGATTAGGGCCTGAAGCCATCCTGCGGTGTTGCGGCCAGCTCACAAGAAAACGAGTTGAAGAAAGGAGCTCAGGGGCACTGTAATTCACAAACCTGCAGAGTTATAAATGACAACTATCGTCCAAAAATATACTGAAGTAAGGCTGCCAAGAGGACTTGAAAGCGGGGCAGAATTGCAGGAAACCGATTTCAGGAGGTAGACTGGAATTGCATTGAAAGCATAGGAAAAGAGGCAGAACGTCCACAATGATGCACTTGGCCAAAAAGGGCGTATGCGTTTTTTCCTGAATATATTCAGGAAAAAACGCATACGCACTTTTTGGCCAACCAAGCAAGCTTGCAAAGGAAATCTGCACTACAATGAAGTCTCACTTCCCCCCGGTCAAAAGGGCCATCTGAAAAAAGTGTAAAATCCAGAAAGGCAGGACAGGCCATGGAGAACTGGGAGCCTTGTTATGCTGATGGGCGGGATGTAAATTGCCAACAGACACTCAGGAGAAGTGTATGGTGTTTCCTGAAACATCTAAAAAACAAAGCAACAGAGCCTAGGGCACTTCCACTTATGGTCCTATAGCTTAGGGAAATTAAAATCAAAAAGATACAGCCACCCCAATGTTTGGGACGCCTCTGTTTACAAGAACCTCGTTTACCGTACAAGTTCAATATCACAGAAAGTGAAAAATGGATAAAGAACTTGTGGTACTTACGTACAATGCAGTATCACTCAGCAGTGAAATCTATGTCATCAGGCCCGTAGCAGCACAATGAGTGGATTCAGGTACGATGATTCTAACTGAAATAAGTCACACAGAAAAAGAAACATCATAAGATATCAGTAATACACGGAATGTCAACTTGGCTACACAGGAACTGAATTACAGAACAGAACAGGGTCTCAAATTTAGAAAACCAACTTATGCTTGTTTAAGGGTAAAGGTGAGTTGGGGTGCTGCATAAAACCAGAGATTGAAATGAGCACAGATAAAGTTCCTTAAACCAAATATGGAATAGACAAGAGCTACTCCTTGCTCAACGAAATGGACTCAACACCGCATATTAAACGCCTAAGAATGTACCTGACTCTTAAGTATCTTAAAACCTATGGATTGCTATGTCTCCGAAAGAGAATCAAGCATGTGTACAGGGACATAAACGCAGCAGTGATAGGATTGGAGAGGTTCGGTGAGCAAATGAAGACCCTTTGAAGTCATATTGCATGGTACCCATTCCACGGGTTTCAACTACCCAGGTTTAAGGTATTCTTCCTTCAGCTAAAACATGCATGTGGAACCTAGAGTATGATCAACCATGTGATCGGGAGACGTGTTCAAATATGTCTCAGTTTTCGTACCCTGGTACTCGGGTGCAACATTCCAGACGCTTTACTAACACTCTCCCGACTTGGAGAGTCAGTCCCTTTAACCTCCTGTTTGGCCCAGTTTGCAATTTCTGCGGAAGATGAACAGGAATAGCGAGAACCAATGAGAGACTAGCTGGAGGTGTCTGGACGGGCAAATTTAACTCTCATTTCCCACCAGGAAGAGGAAATAACCAAAGGCTCAGCATGCCGTGCCGGAACCAGATTAGGGCCTGAAGCCATCCTGTGGTGTTGCGGCCAGCTCACAAGAAAACGAGTTGAAGAAAGGAGCTCAGGGGCACTGTAATTCACAAACCTGCAGCGTTATAAATGACAACTATCGTCCAAAAATATACTGAAGTAAGGCTGCCAAGAGGACTTGAAAGCGGGGCAGAATTGCAGGAAACCGATTTCAGGAGGTAGACTGGAATTGCATTGAAAGCATAGGAAAAGAGGCAGAACGTCCACAATGATGCACTTGGCCAAAAAGGGCGTATGCGTTTTTTCCTGAATATATTCAGGAAAAAACGCATACGCACTTTTTGGCCAACCAAGCAAGCTTGCAAAGGAAATCTGCACTACAATGAAGTCTCACTTCCCCCCGGTCAAAAGGGCCATCTGAAAAAAGTGTAAAATCCAGAAAGGCAGGACAGGCCATGGAGAACTGGGAGCCTTGTTATGCTGATGGGCGGGATGTAAACTGCCAACAGACACTCGGGAGAAGTGTATGGTGTTTCCTGAAACATCTAAAACACAAAGCAACAGAGCCTAGGGCACTTCCACTTATGGTCCTATAGCTTAGGGAAATTAAAATCAAAAAGACACAGCCACCCCAATGTTTGGGACGCCTCTGTTTACAAGAACCTCGTTTACCGTACAAGTTCAATATCACAGAAAGTGAAAAATGGATAAAGAACTTGTGGTACTTACGTACAATGCAGTATCACTCAGCAGTGAAATCTATGCCATCAGGCCCGTAGCAGCACAATGAGTGGATTCAGGTACGATGATTCTAACTGAAATAAGTCACACAGAAAAAGAAACATCATAAGATATCAGTAATACACGGAATGTAAACTTGGCTACACAGGAACTGAATTACAGAACAGAACAGGGTCTCAAATTTAGAAAACCAACTTATGCTTGTTTAAGGGTAAAGGTGAGTTGGGGTGCTGCATAAAACCAGAGATTGAAATGAGCACAGATAAAGTTCCTTAAGCCAAATATGGAATAGACAAGAGCTACTCCTTGCTCAACGAAATGGACTCAACACCGCATATTAAACGCCTAAGAATGTACCTGACTCTTAAGTATCTTAAAACCTATGGATTGCTATGTCTCCGAAAGAGAATCAAGCATGTGTACAGGGACATAAACGCAGCAGTGATAGGATTGGAGAGGTTCGGTGAGCAAATGAAGACCCTTTGAAGTCATATTGCATGTTACCCATTCCACGCGTTTCAACTACCCAGGTTTAAGGTATTCTTCCTTCAGCTAAAACATGCATGTGGAACCTAGAGTATGATCAACCATGTGATCGGGAGACGTGTTCAAATATGTCTCAGTTTTCGTACCCTGGTACTCGGGTGCAACATTCCAGACGCTTTACTAACACTCTCCCGACTTGGAGAGTCAGCGCCTTTAACCTCCTGTTTGGCCCAGTTTGCAATTTCTGCGGAAGATGAACAGGAATAGCGAGAACCAATGAGAGACTAGCTGGAGGTGTCTGGACGGGCAAATTTAACTCTCATTTCCCACCAGGAAGAGGAAATAACCAAAGGCTCAGCGTGCCGTGCCGGAACCAGATTAGGGCCTGAAGCCATCCTGCGGTGTTGCGGCCAGCTCACAAGAAAACGAGTTGAAGAAAGGAGCTCAGGGGCACTGTAATTCACAAACCTGCAGAGTTATAAATGACAACTATCGTCCAAAAATATACTGAAGTAAGGCTGCCAAGAGGACTTGAAAGCGGGGCAGAATTGCAGGAAACCGATTTCAGGAGGTAGACTGGAATTGCATTGAAAGCATAGGAAAAGAGGCAGAACGTCCACAATGATGCACTTGGCCAAAAAGGGCGTATGCGTTTTTTCCTGAATATATTCAGGAAAAAACGCATATGCCCTTTTTGGCCAACCAAGCAAGCTTGCAAAGGAAATCTGCACTACAATGAAGTCTCACTTCCCCCCGGTCAAAAGGGCCATCTGAAAAAAGTGTAAAATCCAGAAAGGCAGGACAGGCCATGGAGAACTGGGAGCCTTGTTATGCTGATGGGCGGGATGTAAATTGCCAACAGACACTCGGGAGAAGTGTATGGTGTTTCCTGAAACATCTAAAAAACAAAGCAACAGAGCCTAGGGCACTTCCACTTATGGTCCTATAGCTTAGGGAAATTAAAATCAAAAAGACACAGCCACCCCAATGTTTGGGACGCCTCTGTTTACAAGAACCTCGTTTACCGTACAAGTTCAATATCACAGAATGTGAAAAATGGATAAAGAACTTGTGGTACTTACGTACAATGCAGTATCACTCAGCAGTGAAATCTATGCCATCAGGCCCGTAGCAGCACAATGAGTGGATTCAGGTACGATGATTCTAACTGAAATAAGTCACACAGAAAAAGAAACATCATAAGATATCACTAATACACGGAATGTAAACTTGGCTACACAGGAACTGAATTACAGAACAGAACAGGGTCTCAAATTTAGAAAACCAACTTATGCTTGTTTAAGGGTAAAGGTGAGTTGGGGTGCTGCATAAAACCAGAGATTGAAATGAGCACAGATAAAGTTCCTTAAGCCAAATATGGAATAGACAAGAGCTACTCCTTGCTCAACGAAATGGACTCAACACCGCATATTAAACGCCTAAGAATGTACCTGACTCTTAAGTATCTTAAAACCTATGGATTGCTATGTCTCCGAAAGAGAATCAAGCATGTGTACAGGGACATAAACGCAGCAGTGATAGGATTGGAGAGGTTCGGTGAGCAAATGAAGACCCTTTGAAGTCATATTGCATGGTACCCATTCCACGGGTTTCAACTACCCAGGTTTAAGGTATTCTTCCTTCAGCTAAAACATGCATGTGGAACCTAGAGTATGATCAACCATGTGATCGGGAGCCGTGTTCAAATATGTCTCAGTTTTCGTACCCTGGTACTCGGGTGCAACATTCCAGACGCTTTACTAACACTCTCCCGACTTGGAGAGTCAGTCCCTTTAACCTCCTGTTTGGCCCAGTTTGCAATTTCTGCGGAAGATGAACAGGAATAGCGAGAACCAATGAGAGACTAGCTGGAGGTGTCTGGACGGGCAAATTTAACTCTCATTTCCCACCAGGAAGAGGAAATAACCAAAGGCTCAGCGTGCCGTGCCGGAACCAGATTAGGGCCTGAAGCCATCCTGCGGTGTTGCGGCCAGCTCACAAGAAAACGAGTTGAAGAAAGGAGCTCAGGGGCACTGTAATTCACAAACCTGCAGAGTTATAAATGACAACTATCGTCCAAAAATATACTGAAGTAAGGCTGCCAAGAGGACTTGAAAGCGGGGCAGAATTGCAGGAAACCGATTTCAGGAGGTAGACTGGAATTGCATTGAAAGCATAGGAAAAGAGGCAGAACGTCCACAATGATGCACTTGGCCAAAAAGGGCGTATGCGTTTTTTCCTGAATATATTCAGGAAAAAACGCATACGCCCTTTTTGGCCAACCAAGCAAGCTTGCAAAGGAAATCTGCACTACAATGAAGTCTCACTTCCCCCCGGTCAAAAGGGCCATCTGAAAAAAGTGTAAAATCCAGAAAGGCAGGACAGGCCATGGAGAACTGGGAGCCTTGTTATGCTGATGGGCGGGATGTAAACTGCCAACAGACACTCGGGAGAAGTGTATGGTGTTTCCTGAAACATCTAAAAAACAAAGCAACAGAGCCTAGGGCACTTCCACTTATGGTCCTATAGCTTAGGGAAATTAAAATCAAAAAGATACAGCCACCCCAATGTTTGGGACGCCTCTGTTTACAAGAACCTCGTTTACCGTACAAGTTCAATATCACAGAAAGTGAAAAATGGATAAAGAACTTGTGGTACTTACGTACAATGCAGTATCACTCAGCAGTGAAATCTATGTCATCAGGCCCGTAGCAGCACAATGAGTGGATTCAGGTACGATGATTCTAACTGAAATAAGTCACACAGAAAAAGAAACATCATAAGATATCAGTAATACACGGAATGTAAACTTGGCTACACAGGAACTGAATTACAGAACAGAACAGGGTCTCAAATTTAGAAAACCAACTTATGCTTGTTTAAGGGTAAAGGTGAGTTGGGGTGCTGCGTAAAACCAGAGATTGAAATGAGCACAGATAAAGTTCCTTAAGCCAAATATGGAATAGACAAGAGCTACTCCTTGCTCAACGAAATGGACTCAACACCGCATATTAAACGCCTAAGAATGTACCTGACTCTTAAGTATCTTAAAACCTATGGATTGCTATGTCTCCGAAAGAGAATCAAGCATGTGTACAGGGACATAAACGCAGCAGTGATAGGATTGGAGAGGTTCGGTGAGCAAATGAAGACCCTTTGAAGTCATATTGCATGGTACCCATTCCACGGGTTTCAACTACCCAGGTTTAAGGTATTCTTCCTTCAGCTAAAACATGCATGTGGAACCTAGAGTATGATCAACCATGTGATCGGGAGACGTGTTCAAATATGTCTCAGTTTTCGTACCCTGGTACTCGGGTGCAACATTCCAGACGCTTTACTAACACTCTCCCCACTTGGAGAGTCAGCGCCTTTAACCTCCTGTTTGGCCCAGTTTGCAATTTCTGCGGAAGATGAACAGGAATAGCGAGAACCAATGAGAGACTAGCTGGAGGTGTCTGGACGGGCAAATTTAACTCTCATTTCCCACCAGGAAGAGGAAATAACCAAAGGCTCAGCGTGCCGTGCCGGAACCAGATTAGGGCCTGAAGCCATCCTGCGGTGTTGCGGCCAGCTCACAAGAAAACGAGTTGAAGAAAGGAGCTCAGGGGCACTGTAATTCACAAACCTGCAGAGTTATAAATGACAACTATCGTCCAAAAATATACTGAAGTAAGGCTGCCAAGAGGACTTGAAAGCGGGGCAGAATTGCAGGAAACCGATTTCAGGAGGTAGACTGGAATTGCATTGAAAGCATAGGAAAAGAGGCAGAACGTCCACAATGATGCACTTGGCCAAAAAGGGCGTATGCGTTTTTTCCTGAATATATTCAGGAAAAAACGCATACGCCCTTTTTGGCCAACCAAGCAAGCTTGCAAAGGAAATCTGCACTACAATGAAGTCTCACTTCCCCCCGGTCAAAAGGGCCATCTGAAAAAAGTGTAAAATCCAGAAAGGCAGGACAGGCCATGGAGAACTGGGAGCCTTGTTATGCTGATGGGCGGGATGTAAACTGCCAACAGACACTCGGGAGAAGTGTATGGTGTTTCCTGAAACATCTAAAAAACAAAGCAACAGAGCCTAGGGCACTTCCACTTATGGTCCTATAGCTTAGGGAAATTAAAATCAAAAAGATACAGCCACCCCAATGTTTGGGACGCCTCTGTTTACAAGAACCTCGTTTACCGTACAAGTTCAATATCACAGAAAGTGAAAAATGGATAAAGAACTTGTGGTACTTACGTACAATGCAGTATCACTCAGCAGTGAAATCTATGTCATCAGGCCCGTAGCAGCACAATGAGTGGATTCAGGTACGATGATTCTAACTGAAATAAGTCACACAGAAAAAGAAACATCATAAGATATCAGTAATACACGGAATGTAAACTTGGCTACACAGGAACTGAATTACAGAACAGAACAGGGTCTCAAATTTAGAAAACCAACTTATGCTTGTTTAAGGGTAAAGGTGAGTTGGGGTGCTGCGTAAAACCAGAGATTGAAATGAGCACAGATAAAGTTCCTTAAGCCAAATATGGAATAGACAAGAGCTACTCCTTGCTCAACGAAATGGACTCAACACCGCATATTAAACGCCTAAGAATGTACCTGACTCTTAAGTATCTTAAAACCTATGGATTGCTATGTCTCCGAAAGAGAATCAAGCATGTGTACAGGGACATAAACGCAGCAGTGATAGGATTGGAGAGGTTCGGTGAGCAAATGAAGACCCTTTGAAGTCATATTGCATGGTACCCATTCCACGGGTTTCAACTACCCAGGTTTAAGGTATTCTTCCTTCAGCTAAAACATGCATGTGGAACCTAGAGTATGATCAACCATGTGATCGGGAGACGTGTTCAAATATGTCTCAGTTTTCGTACCCTGGTACTCGGGTGCAACATTCCAGACGCTTTACTAACACTCTCCCCACTTGGAGAGTCAGCGCCTTTAACCTCCTGTTTGGCCCAGTTTGCAATTTCTGCGGAAGATGAACAGGAATAGCGAGAACCAATGAGAGACTAGCTGGAGGTGTCTGGACGGGCAAATTTAACTCTCATTTCCCACCAGGAAGAGGAAATAACCAAAGGCTCAGCGTGCCGTGCCGGAACCAGATTAGGGCCTGAAGCCATCCTGCGGTGTTGCGGCCAGCTCACAAGAAAACGAGTTGAAGAAAGGAGCTCAGGGGCACTGTAATTCACAAACCTGCAGAGTTATAAATGACAACTATCGTCCAAAAATATACTGAAGTAAGGCTGCCAAGAGGACTTGAAAGCGGGGCAGAATTGCAGGAAACCGATTTCAGGAGGTAGACTGGAATTGCATTGAAAGCATAGGAAAAGAGGCAGAACGTCCACAATGATGCACTTGGCCAAAAAGGGCGTATGCGTTTTTTCCTGAATATATTCAGGAAAAAACGCATACGCCCTTTTTGGCCAACCAAGCAAGCTTGCAAAGGAAATCTGCACTACAATGAAGTCTCACTTCCCCCCGGTCAAAAGGGCCATCTGAAAAAAGTGTAAAATCCAGAAAGGCAGGACAGGCCATGGAGAACTGGGAGCCTTGTTATGCTGATGGGCGGGATGTAAACTGCCAACAGACACTCCGGAGAAGTGTATGGTGTTTCCTGAAACATCTAAAAAACAAAGCAACAGAGCCTAGGGCACTTCCACTTATGGTCCTATAGCTTAGGGAAATTAAAATCAAAAAGACACAGCCACCCCAATGTTTGGGACGCCTCTGTTTACAAGAACCTCGTTTACCGTACAAGTTCAATATCACAGAAAGTGAAAAATGGATAAAGAACTTGTGGTACTTACGTACAATGCAGTATCACTCAGCAGTGAAATCTATGTCATCAGGCCCGTAGCAGCACAATGAGTGGATTCAGGTACGATGATTCTAACTGAAATAAGTCACACAGAAAAAGAAACATCATAAGATATCAGTAATACACGGAATGTAAACTTGGCTACACAGGAACTGAATTACAGAACAGAACAGGGTCTCAAATTTAGAAAACCAACTTATGCTTGTTTAAGGGTAAAGGTGAGTTGGGGTGCTGCATAAAACCAGAGATTGAAATGAGCACAGATAAAGTTCCTTAAGCCAAATATGGAATAGACAAGAGCTACTCCTTGCTCAACGAAATGGACTCAACACCGCATATTAAACGCCTAAGAATGTACCTGACTCTTAAGTATCTTAAAACCTATGGATTGCTATGTCTCCGAAAGAGAATCAAGCATGTGTACAGGGACATAAACGCAGCAGTGATAGGATTGGAGAGGTTCGGTGAGCAAATGAAGACCCTTTGAAGTCATATTGCATGGTACCCATTCCACGGGTTTCAACTACCCAGGTTTAAGGTATTCTTCCTTCAGCTAAAACATGCATGTGGAACCTAGAGTATGATCAACCATGTGATCGGGAGACGTGTTCAAATATGTCTCAGTTTTCGTACCCTGGTACTCGGGTGCAACATTCCAGACGCTTTACTAACACTCTCCCGACTTGGAGAGTCAGCGCCTTTAACCTCCTGTTTGGCCCAGTTTGCAATTTCTGCGGAAGATGAACAGGAATAGCGAGAACCAATGAGAGACTAGCTGGAGGTGTCTGGACGGGCAAATTTAACTCTCATTTCCCACCAGGAAGAGGAAATAACCAAAGGCTCAGCGTGCCGTGCCGGAACCAGATTAGGGCCTGAAGCCATCCTGCGGTGTTGCGGCCAGCTCACAAGAAAACGAGTTGAAGAAAGGAGCTCAGGGGCACTGTAATTCACAAACCTGCAGAGTTATAAATGACAACTATCGTCCAAAAATATACTGAAGTAAGGCTGCCAAGAGGACTTGAAAGCGGGGCAGAATTGCAGGAAACCGATTTCAGGAGGTAGACTGGAATTGCATTGAAAGCATAGGAAAAGAGGCAGAACGTCCACAATGATGCACTTGGCCAAAAAGGGCGTATGCGTTTTTTCCTGAATATATTCAGGAAAAAACGCATACGCCCTTTTTGGCCAACCAAGCAAGCTTGCAAAGGAAATCTGCACTACAATGAAGTCTCACTTCCCCCCGGTCAAAAGGGCCATCTGAAAAAAGTGTAAAATCCAGAAAGGCAGAACAGGCCATGGAGAACTGGGAGCCTTGTTATGCTGATGGGCGGGATGTAAACTGCCAACAGACACTCAGGAGAAGTGTATGGTGTTTCCTGAAACATCTAAAAAACAAAGCAACAGAGCCTAGGGCACTTCCACTTATGGTCCTATAGCTTAGGGAAATTAAAATCAAAAAGATACAGCCACCCCAATGTTTGGGACGCCTCTGTTTACAAGAACCTCGTTTACCGTACAAGTTCAATATCACAGAAAGTGAAAAATGGATAAAGAACTTGTGGTACTTACCTACAATGCAGTATCACTCAGCAGTGAAATCTATGCCATCAGGCCCGTAGCAGCACAATGAGTGGATTCAGGTACGATGATTCTAACTGAAATAAGTCACACAGAAAAAGAAACATCATAAGATATCAGTAATACACGGAATGTAAACTTGGCTACACAGGAACTGAATTACAGAACAGAACAGGGTCTCAAATTTAGAAAACCAACTTATGCTTGTTTAAGGGTAAAGGTGAGTTGGGGTGCTGCATAAAACCAGAGATTGAAATGAGCACAGATAAAGTTCCTTAAGCCAAATATGGAATAGACAAGAGCTACTCCTTGCTCAACGAAATGGACTCAACACCGCATATTAAACGCCTAAGAATGTACCTGACTCTTAAGTATCTTAAAACCTATGGATTGCTATGTCTCCGAAAGAGAATCAAGCATGTGTACAGGGACATAAACGCAGCAGTGATAGGATTGGAGAGGTTCAGTGAGCAAATGAAGACCCTTTGAAGTCATATTGCATGGTACCCATTCCACGGGTTTCAACTACCCAGGTTTAAGGTATTCTTCCTTCAGCTAAAACATGCATGTGGAACCTAGAGTATGATCAACCATGTGATCGGGAGACGTGTTCAAATATGTCTCAGTTTTCGTACCCTGGTACTCGGGTGCAACATTCCAGACGCTTTACTAACACTCTCCCGACTTGGAGAGTCAGTCCCTTTAACCTCCTGTTTGGCCCAGTTTGCAATTTCTGCGGAAGATGAACAGGAATAGCGAGAACCAATGAGAGACTAGCTGGAGGTGTCTGGACGGGCAAATTTAACTCTCATTTCCCACCAGGAAGAGGAAATAACCAAAGGCTCAGCGTGCCGTGCCGGAACCAGATTAGGGCCTGAAGCCATCCTGCGGTGTTGCGGCCAGCTCACAAGAAAACGAGTTGAAGAAAGGAGCTCAGGGGCACTGTAATTCACAAACCTGCAGAGTTATAAATGACAACTATCGTCCAAAAATATACTGAAGTAAGGCTGCCAAGAGGACTTGAAAGCGGGGCAGAATTGCAGGAAACCGATTTCAGGAGGTAGACTGGAATTGCATTGAAAGCATAGGAAAAGAGGCAGAACGTCCACAATGATGCACTTGGCCAAAAAGGGTGTATGCGTTTTTTCCTGAATATATTCAGGAAAAAACGCATACGCACTTTTTGGCCAACCAAGCAAGCTTGCAAAGGAAATCTGCACTACAATGAAGTCTCACTTCCCCCCGGTCAAAAGGGCCATCTGAAAAAAGTGTAAAATCCAGAAAGGCAGGACAGGCCATGGAGAACTGGGAGCCTTGTTATGCTGATGGGCGGGATGTAAATTGCCAACAGACACTCGGGAGAAGTGTATGGTGTTTCCTGAAACATCTAAAAAACAAAGCAACAGAGCCTAGGGCACTTTCACTTATGGTCCTATAGCTTAGGGAAATTAAAATCAAAAAGACACAGCCACCCCAATGTTTGGGACGCCTCTGTTTACAAGAACCTTGTTTACCGTACAAGTTCAATATCACAGAAAGTGAAAAATGGATAAAGAACTTGTGGTACTTACGTACAATGCAGTATCACTCAGCAGTGAAATCTATGTCATCAGGCCCGTAGCAGCACAATGAGTGGATTCAGGTACGATGATTCTAACTGAAATAAGTCACACAGAAAAAGAAACATCATAAGATATCAGTAATACACGGAATGTAAACTTGGCTACACAGGAACTGAATTACAGAACAGAACAGGGTCTCAAATTTAGAAAACCAACTTATGCTTGTTTAAGGGTAAAGGTGAGTTGGGGTGCTGCATAAAACCAGAGAGTGAAATGAGCACAGATAATGTTCCTTAAGCCAAATATGGAATAGACAAGAGCTACTCCTTGCTCAACGAAATGGACTCAACACCGCATATTAAACGCCTAAGAATGTACCTGACTCTTAAGTATCTTAAAACCTATGGATTGCTATGTCTCTGAAAGAGAATCAAGCATGTGTACAGGGACATAAACGCAGCAGTGATAGGATTGGAGAGGTTCGGTGAGCAAATGAAGAGCCTTTGAAGTCATATTGCATGGTACCCATTCCACGGGTTTCAACTACCCAGGTTTAAGGTATTCTTCCTTCAGCTAAAACATGCATGTGGAACCTAGAGTATGATCAACCATGTGATCGGGAGACGTGTTCAAATATGTCTCAGTTTTCGTACCCTGGTACTCGGGTGCAACATTCCAGACGCTTTACTAACACTCTCCCGACTTGGAGAGTCAGTCCCTTTAACCTCCTGTTTGGCCCAGTTTGCAATTTCTGCGGAAGATGAACAGGAATAGCGAGAACCAATGAGAGACTAGCTGGAGGTGTCTGGACGGGCAAATTTAACTCTCATTTCCCACCAGGAAGAGGAAATAACCAAAGGCTCAGCGTGCCGTGCCGGAACCAGATTAGGGCCTGAAGCCATCCTGCGGTGTTGCGGCCAGCTCACAAGAAAACGAGTTGAAGAAAGGAGCTCAGGGGCACTGTAATTCACAAACCTGCAGAGTTATAAATGACAACTATCGTCCAAAAATATACTGAAGTAAGGCTGCCAAGAGGACTTGAAAGCGGGGCAGAATTGCAGGAAACCGATTTCAGGAGGTAGACTGGAATTGCATTGAAAGCATAGGAAAAGAGGCAGAACGTCCACAATGATGCACTTGGCCAAAAAGGGCGTATGCGTTTTTTCCTGAATATATTCAGGAAAAACGCATACGCCCTTTTTGGCCAACCAAGCAAGCTTGCAAAGGAAATCTGCACTACAATGAAGTCTCACTTCCCCCCGGTCAAAAGGGCCATCTGAAAAAAGTGTAAAATCCAGAAAGGCAGGACAGGCCATGGAGAACTGGGAGCCTTGTTATGCTGATGGGCGGGATGTAAACTGCCAACAGACACTCGGGAGAAGTGTATGGTGTTTCCTGAAACATCTAAAAAACAAAGCAACAGAGCCTAGGGCACTTCCACTTATGGTCCTATAGCTTAGGGAAATTAAAATCAAAAAGACACAGCCACCCCAATGTTTGGGACGCCTCTGTTTACAAGAACCTCGTTTACCGTACAAGTTCAATATCACAGAAAGTGAAAAATGGATAAAGAACTTGTGGTACTTACGTACAATGCAGTATCACTCAGCAGTGAAATCTATGTCATCAGGCCCGTAGCAGCACAATGAGTGGATTCAGGTACGATGATTCTAACTGAAATAAGTCACACAGAAAAAGAAACATCATAAGATATCAGTAATACACGGAATGTAAACTTGGCTACACAGGAACTGAATTACAGAACAGAACAGGGTCTCAAATTTAGAAAACCAACTTATGCTTGTTTAAGGGTAAAGGTGAGTTGGGGTGCTGCATAAAACCAGAGATTGAAATGAGCACAGATAAAGTTCCTTAAGCCAAATATGGAATAGACAAGAGCTACTCCTTGCTCAACGAAATGGACTCAACACTGCATATTAAACGCCTAAGAATGTACCTGACTCTTAAGTATCTTAAAACCTATGGATTGCTATGTCTCCGAAAGAGAATCAAGCATGTGTACAGGGACATAAACGCAGCAGTGATAGGATTGGAGAGGTTCGGTGAGCAAATGAAGACCCTTTGAAGTCATATTGCATGGTACCCATTCCACGGGTTTCAACTACCCAGGTTTAAGGTATTCTTCCTTCAGCTAAAACATGCATGTGGAACCTAGAGTATGATCAACCATGTGATCGGGAGACGTGTTCAAATATGTCTCAGTTTTCGTACCCTGGTACTCGGGTGCAACATTCCAGACGCTTTACTAACACTCTCCCGACTTGGAGAGTCAGTCCCTTTAACCTCCTGTTTGGCCCAGTTTGCAATTTCTGCGGAAGATGAACAGGAATAGCGAGAACCAATGAGAGACTAGCTGGAGGTGTCTGGACGGGCAAATTTAACTCTCATTTCCCACCAGGAAGAGGAAATAACCAAAGGCTCAGCGTGCCGTGCCGGAACCAGATTAGGGCCTGAAGACATCCTGCAGTGTTGCGGCCAGCTCACAAGAAAACGAGTTGAAGAAAGGAGCTCAGGGGCACTGTAATTCACAAACCTGCAGAGTTATAAATGACAACTATCGTCCAAAAATATACTGAAGTAAGGCTGCCAAGAGGACTTGAAAGCGGGGCAGAATTGCAGGAAACCGATTTCAGGAGGTAGACTGGAATTGCATTGAAAGCATAGGAAAAGAGGCAGAACGTCCACAATGATGCACTTGGCCAAAAAGGGCGTATGCGTTTTTTCCTGAATATATTCAGGAAAAAACGCATACGCCCTTTTTGGCCAACCAAGCAAGCTTGCAAAGGAAATCTGCACTACAATGAAGTCTCACTTCCCCCCGGTCAAAAGGGCCATCTGAAAAAAGTGTAAAATCCAGAAAGGCAGGACAGGCCATGGAGAACTGGGAGCCTTGTTATGCTGATGGGCGGGATGTAAACTGCCAACAGACACTCAGGAGAAGTGTATGGTGTTTCCTGAAACATCTAAAAAACAAAGCAACAGAGCCTAGGGCACTTCCACTTATGGTCCTATAGCTTAGGGAAATTAAAATCAAAAAGATACAGCCACCCCAATGTTTGGGACGCCTCTGTTTACAAGAACCTCGTTTACCGTACAAGATCAATATCACAGAAAGTGAAAAATGGATAAAGAACTTGTGGTACTTACGTACAATGCAGTATCACTCAGCAGTGAAATCTATGCCATCAGGCCCGTAGCAGCACAATGAGTGGATTCAGGTACGATGATTCTAACTGAAATAAGTCACACAGAAAAAGAAACATCATAAGATATCAGTAATACACGGAATGTAAACTTGGCTACACAGGAACTGAATTACAGAACAGAACAGGGTCTCAAATTTAGAAAACCAACTTATGCTTGTTTAAGGGTAAAGGTGAGTTGGGGTGCTGCATAAAACCAGAGATTGAAATGAGCACAGATAAAGTTCCTTAAGCCAAATATGGAATAGACAAGAGCTACTCCTTGCTCAACGAAATGGACTCAACACCGCATATTAAACGCCTAAGAATGTACCTGACTCTTAAGTATCTTAAAACCTATGGATTGCTATGTCTCCGAAAGAGAATCAAGCATGTGTACAGGGACATAAACGCAGCAGTGATAGGATTGGAGAGGTTCGGTGAGCAAATGAAGACCCTTTGAAGTCATATTGCATGGTACCCATTCCACGGGTTTCAACTACCCAGGTTTAAGGTATTCTTCCTTCAGCTAAAACATGCATGTGGAACCTAGAGTATGATCAACCATGTGATCGGGAGACGTGTTCAAATATGTCTCAGTTTTCGTACCCTGGTACTCGGGTGCAACATTCCAGACGCTTTACTAACACTCTCCCGACTTGGAGAGTCAGTCCCTTTAACCTCCTGTTTGGCCCAGTTTGCAATTTCTGCGGAAGATGAACAGGAATAGCGAGAACCAATGAGAGACTAGCTGGAGGTGTCTGGACGGGCAAATTTAACTCTCATTTCCCACCAGGAAGAGGAAATAACCAAAGGCTCAGCGTGCCGTGCCGAAACCAGATTAGGGCCTGAAGCCATCCTGCGGTGTTGCGGCCAGCTCACAAGAAAACGAGTTGAAGAAAGGAGCTCAGGGGCACTGTAATTCACAAACCTGCAGAGTTATAAATGACAACTATCGTCCAAAAATATACTGAAGTAAGGCTGCCAAGAGGACTTGAAAGCGGGGCAGAATTGCAGGAAACCGATTTCAGGAGGTAGACTGGAATTGCATTGAAAGCATAGGAAAAGAGGCAGAACGTCCACAATGATGCACTTGGCCAAAAAGGGCGTATGCGTTTTTTCCTGAATATATTCAGGAAAAAACGCATACGCCCTTTTTGGCCAACCAAGCAAGCTTGCAAAGGAAATCTGCACTACAATGAAGTCTCACTTCCCCCCGGTCAAAAGGGCCATCTGAAAAAAGTGTAAAATCCAGAAAGGCAGGACAGGCCATGGAGAACTGGGAGCCTTGTTATGCTGATGGGCGGGATGTAAATTGCCAACAGACACTCGGGAGAAGTGTATGGTGTTTCCTGAAACATCTAAAAAACAAAGGAACAGAGCCTAGGGCACTTCCACTTATGGTCCTATAGCTTAGGGAAATTAAAATCAAAAAGACACAGCCACCCCAATGTTTGGGACGCCTCTGTTTACAAGAACCTCGTTTACCGTACAAGTTCAATATCACAGAAAGTGAAAAATGGATAAAGAACTTGTGGTACTTACGTACAATGCAGTATCACTCAGCAGTGAAATCTATGTCATCAGGCCCGTAGCAGCACAATGAGTGGATTCAGGTACGATGATTCTAACTGAAATAAGTCACACAGAAAAAGAAACATCATACGATATCAGTAATACACGGAATGTAAACTTGGCTACACAGGAACTGAATTACAGAACAGAACAGGGTCTCAAATTTAGAAAACCAACTTATGCTTGTTTAAGGGTAAAGGTGAGTTGGGGTGCTGCATAAAACCAGAGATTGAAATGAGCACAGATAAAGTTCCTTAAGCCAAATATGGAATAGACAAGAGCTACTCCTTGCTCAACGAAATGGACTCAACACCGCATATTAAACGCCTAAGAATGTACCTGACTCTTAAGTATCTTAAAACCTATGGATTGCTATGTCTCCGAAAGAGAATCAAGCATGTGTACAGGGACATAAACGCAGCAGTGATAGGATTGGAGAGGTTCGGTGAGCAAATGAAGAGCCTTTGAAGTCATATTGCATGGTACCCATTCCACGGGTTTCAACTACCCAGGTTTAAGGTATTCTTCCTTCAGCTAAAACATGCATGTGGAACCTAGAGTATGATCAACCATGTGATCGGGAGACGTGTTCAAATATGTCTCAGTTTTCGTACCCTGGTACTCGGGTGCAACATTCCAGACGCTTTACTAACACTCTCCCGACTTGGAGAGTCAGTCCCTTTAACCTCCTGTTTGGCCCAGTTTGCAATTTCTGCGGAAGATGAACAGGAATAGCGAGAACCAATGAGAGACTAGCTGGAGGTGTCTGGACGGGCAAATTTAACTCTCATTTCCCACCAGGAAGAGGAAAGAACCAAAGGCTCAGTGTGCCGTGCCGGAACCAGATTAGGGCCTGAAGCCATCCTGCGGTGTTGCGGCCAGCTCACAAGAAAACGAGTTGAAGAAAGGAGCTCAGGGGCACTGTAATTCACAAACCTGCAGAGTTATAAATGACAACTATCGTCCAAAAATATACTGAAGTAAGGCTGCCAAGAGGACTTGAAAGCGGGGCAGAATTGCAGGAAACCGATTTCAGGAGGTAGACTGGAATTGCATTGAAAGCATAGGAAAAGAGGCAGAACGTCCACAATGATGCACTTGGCCAAAAAGGGCGTATGTGTTTTTTCCTGAATATATTCAGGAAAAAACGCATACGCCCTTTTTGGCCAACCAAGCAAGCTTGCAAAGGAAATCTGCACTACAATGAAGTCTCACTTCCCCCCGGTCAAAAGGGCCATCTGAAAAAAGTGTAAAATCCAGAAAGGCAGGACAGGCCATGGAGAACTGGGAGCCTTGTTATGCTGATGGGCGGGATGTAAATTGCCAACAGACACTCGGGAGAAGTGTATGGTGTTTCCTGAAACATCTAAAAAACAAAGCAACAGAGCCTAGGGCACTTCCACTTATGGTCCTATAGCTTAGGGAAATTAAAATCAAAAAGACACAGCCACCCCAATGTTTGGGACGCCTCTGTTTACAAGAACCTCGTTTACCGTACAAGTTCAATATCACAGAAAGTGAAAAATGGATAAAGAACTTGTGGTACTTACGTACAATGCAGTATCACTCAGCAGTGAAATCTATGCCATCAGGCCCGTAGCAGCACAATGAGTGGATTCAGGTACGATGATTCTAACTGAAATAAGTCACACAGAAAAAGAAACATCATAAGATATCAGTAATACACGGAATGTAAACTTGGCTACACAGGAACTGAATTACAGAACAGAACAGGGTCTCAAATTTAGAAAACCAACTTATGCTTGTTTAAGGGGAAAGGTGAGTTGGGGTGCTGCATAAAACCAGAGATTGAAATGAGCACAGATAAAGTTCCTTAAGCCAAATATGGAATAGACAAGAGCTACTCCTTGCTCAACGAAATGGACTCAACACCGCATATTAAACGCCTAAGAATGTACCTGACTCTTAAGTATCTTAAAACCTATGGATTGCTATGTCTCCGAAAGAGAATCAAGCATGTGTACAGGGACATAAACGCAGCAGTGATAGGATTGGAGAGGTTCGGTGAGCAAATGAAGACCCTTTGAAGTCATATTGCATGGTACCCATTCCACGGGTTTCAACTACCCAGGTTTAAGGTATTCTTCCTTCAGCTAAAACATGCATGTGGAACCTAGAGTATGATCAACCATGTGATCGGGAGACGTGTTCAAATATGTCTCAGTTTTCGTACCCTGGTACTCGGGTGCAACATTCCAGACGCTTTACTAACACTCTCCCGACTTGGAGAGTCAGTCCCTTTAACCTCCTGTTTGGCCCAGTTTGCAATTTCTGCGGAAGATGAACAGGAATAGCGAGAACCAATGAGAGACTAGCTGGAGGTGTCTGGACGGGCAAATTTAACTCTCATTTCCCACCAGGAAGAGGAAATAACCAAAGGCTCAGCGTGCCGTGCCGGAACCAGATTAGGGCCTGAAGCCATCCTGCGGTGTTGCGGCCAGCTCACAAGAAAACGAGTTGAAGAAAGGAGCTCAGGGGCACTGTAATTCACAAACCTGCAGAGTTATAAATGACAACTATCGTCCAAAAATATACTGAAGTAAGGCTGCCAAGAGGACTTGAAAGCGGGGCAGAATTGCAGGAAACCGATTTCAGGAGGTAGACTGGAATTGCATTGAAAGCATAGGAAAAGAGGCAGAACGTCCACAATGATGCACTTGGCCAAAAAGGGCGTATGCGTTTTTTCCTGAATATATTCAGGAAAAAACGCATACGCCCTTTTTGGCCAACCAAGCAAGCTTGCAAAGGAAATCTGCACTACAATGAAGTCTCACTTCCCCCCGGTCAAAAGGGCCATCTGAAAAAAGTGTAAAATCCAGAAAGGCAGGACAGGCCATGGAGAACTGGGAGCCTTGTTATGCTGATGGGCGGGATGTAAATTGCCAACAGACACTCGGGAGAAGTGTATGGTGTTTCCTGAAACATCTAAAAAACAAAGCAACAGAGCCTAGGGCACTTCCGCTTATGGTCCTATAGCTTAGGGAAATTAAAATCAAAAAGACACAGCCACCCCAAAGTTTGGGACGCCTCTGTTTACAAGAACCTCGTTTACCGTACAAGTTCAATATCACAGAAAGTGAAAAATGGATAAAGAACTTGTGGTACTTACGTACAATGCAGTATCACTCAGCAGTGAAATCTATGTCATCAGGCCCGTAGCAGCACAATGAGTGGATTCAGGTACGATGATTCTAACTGAAATAAGTCACACAGAAAAAGAAACATCATAAGATATCAGTAATACACGGAATGTAAACTTGGCTACACAGGAACTGAATTACAGAACAGAACAGGGTCTCAAATTTAGAAAACCAACTTATGCTTGTTTAAGGGGAAAGGTGAGTTGGGGTGCTGCATAAAACCAGAGATTGAAATGAGCACAGATAAAGTTCCTTAAGCCAAATATGGAATAGACAAGAGCTACTCCTTGCTCAACGAAATGGACTCAACACCGCATATTAAACGCCTAAGAATGTACCTGACTCTTAAGTATCTTAAAACCTATGGATTGCTATGTCTCCGAAAGAGAATCAAGCATGTGTACAGGGACATAAACGCAGCAGTGATAGGATTGGAGAGGTTCGGTGAGCAAATGAAGACCCTTTGAAGTCATATTGCATGGTACCCATTCCACGGGTTTCAACTACCCAGGTTTAAGGTATTCTTCCTTCAGCTAAAACATGCATGTGGAACCTAGAGTATGATCAACCATGTGATCGGGAGACGTGTTCAAATATGTCTCAGTTTTTGTACCCTGGTACTCGGGTGCAACATTCCAGACGCTTTACTAACACTCTCCCGACTTGGAGAGTCAGTCCCTTTAACCTCCTGTTTGGCCCAGTTTGCAATTTCTGCGGAAGATGAACAGGAATAGCGAGAACCAATGAGAGACTAGCTGGAGGTGTCTGGACGGGCAAATTTAACTCTCATTTCCCACCAGGAAGAGGAAATAACCAAAGGCTCAGCGTGCCGTGCCGGAACCAGATTAGGGCCTGAAGCCATCCTGCGGTGTTGCGGCCAGCTCACAAGAAAACGAGTTGAAGAAAGGAGCTCAGGGGCACTGTAATTCACAAACCTGCAGAGTTATAAATGACAACTATCGTCCAAAAATATACTGAAGTAAGGCTGCCAAGAGGACTTGAAAGCGGGGCAGAATTGCAGGAAACCGATTTCAGGAGGTAGACTGGAATTGCATTGAAAGCATAGGAAAAGAGGCAGAACGTCCACAATGATGCACTTGGCCAAAAAGGGCGTATGCGTTTTTTCCTGAATATATTCAGGAAAAAACGCATACGCCCTTTTTGGCCAACCAAGCAAGCTTGCAAAGGAAATCTGCACTACAATGAAGTCTCACTTCCCCCCGGTCAAAAGGGCCATCTGAAAAAAGTGTAAAATCCAGAAAGGCAGGACAGGCCATGGACAACTGGGAGCCTTGTTATGCTGATGGGCGGGATGTAAACTGCCAACAGACACTCGGGAGAAGTGTATGGTGTTTCCTGAAACATCTAAAAAACAAAGCAACAGAGCCTAGGGCACTTCCACTTATGGTCCTATAGCTTAGGGAAATTAAAATCAAAAAGACACAGCCACCCCAATGTTTGGGACGCCTCTGTTTACAAGAACCTCGTTTACCGTACAAGTTCAATATCACAGAAAGTGAAAAATGGATAAAGAACTTGTGGTACTTACGTACAATGCAGTATCACTCAGCAGTGAAATCTATGCCATCAGGCCCGTAGCAGCACAATGAGTGGATTCAGGTACGATGATTCTAACTGAAATAAGTCACACAGAAAAAGAAACATCATAAGATATCAGTAATACACGGAATGTAAACTTGGCTACACAGGAACTGAATTACAGAACAGAACAGGGTCTCAAATTTAGAAAACCAACTTATGCTTGTTTAAGGGTAAAGGTGAGTTGGGGTGCTGCATAAAACCAGAGATTGAAATGAGCACAGATAAAGTTCCTTAAGCCAAATATGGAATAGACAAGAGCTACTCCTTGCTCAACGAAATGGACTCAACACCGCATATTAAACGCCTAAGAATGTACCTGACTCTTAAGTATCTTAAAACCTATGGATTGCTATGTCTCCGAAAGAGAATCAAGCATGTGTACAGGGACATAAACGCAGCAGTGATAGGATTGGAGAGGTTCGGTGAGCAAATGAAGACCCTTTGAAGTCATATTGCATGGTACCCATTCCACGGGTTTCAACTACCCAGGTTTAAGGTATTCTTCCTTCAGCTAAAACATGCATGTGGAACCTAGAGTATGATCAACCATGTGATCGGGAGACGTGTTCAAATATGTCTCAGTTTTCGTACCCTGGTACTCGGGTGCAACATTCCAGACGCTTTACTAACACTCTCCCGACTTGGAGAGTCAGTCCCTTTAACCTCCTGTTTGGCCCAGTTTGCAATTTCTGCGGAAGATGAACAGGAATAGCGAGAACCAATGAGAGACTAGCTGGAGGTGTCTGGACGGGCAAATTTAACTCTCATTTCCCACCAGGAAGAGGAAATAACCAAAGGCTCAGCGTGCCGTGCCGGAACCAGATTAGGGCCTGAAGCCATCCTGCGGTGTTGCGGCCAGCTCACAAGAAAACGAGTTGAAGAAAGGAGCTCAGGGGCACTGTAATTCACAAACCTGCAGAGTTATAAATGACAACTATCGTCCAAAAATATACTGAAGTAAGGCTGCCAAGAGGACTTGAAAGCGGGGCAGAATTGCAGGAAACCGATTTCAGGAGGTAGACTGGAATTGCATTGAAAGCATAGGAAAAGAGGCAGAACGTCCACAATGATGCACTTGGCCAAAAAGGGCGTATGCGTTTTTTCCTGAATATATTCAGGAAAAAACGCATACGCCCTTTTTGGCCAACCAAGCAAGCTTGCAAAGGAAATCTGCACTACAATGAAGTCTCACTTCCCCCCGGTCAAAAGGGCCATCTGAAAAAAGTGTAAAATCCAGAAAGGCAGGATAGGCCATGGAGAACTGGGAGCCTTGTTATGCTGATGGGCGGGATGTAAACTGCCAACAGACACTCGGGAGAAGTGTATGGTGTTTCCTGAAACATCTAAAAAACAAAGCAACAGAGCCTAGGGCACTTCCACTTATGGTCCTATAGCTTAGGGAAATTAAAATCAAAAAGACACAGCCACCCCAATGTTTGGGACGCCTCTGTTTACAAGAACCTCGTTTACCGTACAAGTTCAATATCACAGAAAGTGAAAAATTGATAAAGAACTTGTGGTACTTACGTACAATGCAGTATCACTCAGCAGTGAAATCTATGCCATCAGGCCCGTAGCAGCACAATGAGTGGATTCAGGTACGATGATTCTAACTGAAATAAGTCACACAGAAAAAGAAACATCATAAGATATCACTAATACACGGAATGTAAACTTGGCTACACAGGAACTGAATTACAGAACAGAACAGGGTCTCAAATTTAGAAAACCAACTTATGCTTGTTTAAGGGTAAAGGTGAGTTGGGGTGCTGCATAAAACCAGAGATTGAAATGAGCACAGATAAAGTTCCTTAAGCCAAATATGGAATAGACAAGAGCTACTCCTTGCTCAACGAAATGGACTCAACACCGCATATTAAACGCCTAAGAATGTACCTGACTCTTAAGTATCTTAAAACCTATGGATTGCTATGTCTCCGAAAGAGAATCAAGCATGTGTACAGGGACATAAACGCAGCAGTGATAGGATTGGAGAGGTTCGGTGAGCAAATGAAGACCCTTTGAAGTCATATTGCATGGTACCCATTCCACGGGTTTCAACTACCCAGGTTTAAGGTATTCTTCCTTCAGCTAAAACATGCATGTGGAACCTAGAGTATGATCAACCATGTGATCGGGAGACGTGTTCAAATATGTCTCAGTTTTCGTACCCTGGTACTCGGGTGCAACATTCCAGACGCTTTACTAACACTCTCCCGACTTGGAGAGTCAGTCCCTTTAACCTCCTGTTTGGCCCAGTTTGCAATTTCTGCGGAAGATGAACAGGAATAGCGAGAACCAATGAGAGACTAGCTGGAGGTGTCTGGACGGGCAAATTTAACTCTCATTTCCCACCAGGAAGAGGAAATAACCAAAGGCTCAGCGTGCCGTGCCGGAACCAGATTAGGGCCTGAAGCCATCCTGCGGTGTTGCGGCCAGCTCACAAGAAAACGAGTTGAAGAAAGGAGCTCAGGGGCACTGTAATTCACAAACCTGCAGAGTTATAAATGACAACTATCGTCCAAAAATATACTGAAGTAAGGCTGCCAAGAGGACTTGAAAGCGGGGCAGAATTGCAGGAAACCGATTTCAGGAGGTAGACTGGAATTGCATTGAAAGCATAGGAAAAGAGGCAGAACGTCCACAATGATGCACTTGGCCAAAAAGGGCGTATGCGTTTTTTCCTGAATATATTCAGGAAAAAACGCATACGCCCTTTTTGGCCAACCAAGCAAGCTTGCAAAGGAAATCTGCACTACAATGAAGTCTCACTTCCCCCCGGTCAAAAGGGCCATCTGAAAAAAGTGTAAAATCCAGAAAGGCAGGACAGGCCATGGAGAACTGGGAGCCTTGTTATGCTGATGGGCGGGATGTAAATTGCCAACAGACACTCGGGAGAAGTGTATGGTGTTTCCTGAAACATCTAAAAAACAAAGCAACAGAGCCTAGGGCACTTCCACTTATGGTCCTATAGCTTAGGGAAATTAAAATCAAAAAGACACAGCCACCCCAATGTTTGGGACGCCTCTGTTTACAAGAACCTCGTTTACCGTACAAGTTCAATATCACAGAAAGTGAAAAATGGATAAAGAACTTGTGGTACTTACGTACAATGCAGTATCACTCAGCAGTGAAATCTATGTCATCAGGCCCGTAGCAGCAC